>NW_009798281.1:836073-878002 GCF_000520075.1 Aphanomyces astaci
AGCTGTGCAGGAGGTTTTTGTGCCTTCTAGAGGCTTGTCCTCAGAGTAGAAGACAGCGCAGACTCGTCATGGAACATCACAGGATGTCGTGACCAATCATAATCTAGTATTTGATTGGCTGTTGGAGGAACTGGCACATCTAGAGCCAGTTCCTCCTCTGTCGTCAGAATTAATTCACTTCCGGTTCTCCCTTCCTCCACTTATCTGTCTGCTGCTGCAACCTGCCCATCCAACTCATCCCAATCATCGAGCGTTGACGGAATAGTTTCTAGTGCTAAATTGTAGTTCGTACGTGACAGCAATGTGATGTGGCATACCCGTAACGCTAACGTGTGACAAGCTGCTGCGACCTTCAGCAGTGCAAACTCGGGCATCTGTTGCACCCGTCGACAGAAACACACTTTGAGCATCCCCACCGATGGCGACTACAAACTACTGTACTTCGAAGTATATAAGGTTAATTAGTGTACGGCAGCCACAAACTAAAACTAGTAGTTATCCAAGCATTTCTGGGCGGAAATTGCATGGTCTGTACTCGGGCTTATGGTCGTGATGGTAGCGTTATCAAGGAGAATTACAGTTAACATAGGGCCGAATGGCGTGATTGCACAGTATGAAGGACAAATAAAAAATGAAGGGAAGCAGACCGGTCGAACCCCTGTGCATATATTGTACCATCACCGAATTATATCCAATCATCTCCTATAATGCACGAATAATTGCGAATTATGTCCAATCATCTCGTAGCATGCATATTCATTGATCAGTTGGGGCAAGTCACAGGCATGTCAAACACTAAATTCTGACAAGTGTACCCAAATAGTGTAACTCTTTACCTAGAAATAGTGTGCCACAGTTCCACCTCCATTGAAGATGGCGGCGACACCAGTGCCCTCACGAGTGGGGAATCGCATCCGAAGCTGTGGATCTGGGGTAGTCTCGACAAGCTTCCTGACCATTGCTGCCGCCAGAGCCGTGGGTTCCAGCCTCCGATGGTTGCTTTACTCTAGCCAAGTTGACGACGATGTGATGGCTGTTGGGAGTACAGTCGCATCTGCTCTTGAATGGACGTTTCTGCTGCTCGCACAGACGCTTCTGGTGGTGATCAGTCTTGCGTGTGTCTTGTACTTGCTGTTTCTCCTGCCTCAGCAAGTACCTTCGCAATCCCCGTCCATCCGAGTGTCCATTGCCCTCCGCGTCTGCCGCCTCGAGTCCATCGCACTGGTCGCCGTCCTGGGTGTCACATCGTTCGTGTGGAATGCTCTCTTCGGCTACCTCGTTTCCCAGGAATTCCTCGTGTCAAATCTCGGGACCGTCTTGACCCAAGCTAGTCTTCTCACGGCGTACGTCGCCTTTGCGCCGCACCATCTCCTCGCACATCGTCCCATCGTGAGCGATCCGGTCGTGTCGTTGCTTGCAAGTTTCCCGTTCGTCCTCGTCCGCACGGCGCAGTCTGCCGCGCTCTCGGCCGTCGCGATCCTCTTTAGCTCCACGGACCTCCCGTTTTCAGCCCTACTCACGCTGGTCGCATCCTCGACCAGTCTATTTTTCGTCTACTTTACGACCGCCAAGGCATTTTCGTGCCTGTTTTTGCGAACAGCGTATAGCTGGGAAGGTGCACCTGGGTGTGCACCCACGTGGCTCGAGCTGCAGCACCCAGCGGTGACGTGCACCGAGTGCACCAAGCACGTGCCTTCGCCATCCATCGCGCCGAGGCTAACGCCGTCCGAGCTGTCAAGTCTGCGCTCGCGTCCATCGGCCAACTACATTGCGTTTCTCCAGGCCAGAACGTCGTCACATCCTGGCACGACGATCCAGCCGCACCTCGTGCTGCCGTCCACCCGGTCGTTTGAGTTCTGGAACTTCCAGTTCCAAGCGCTCGACTTGCATCTTGCGGCCGCCAGCGGCAACAGCTCGGCTTTCTTTGCCTCCGAAACGGTGTGGCTCCAAGTGTTTTCCGTCGCCACGGCCACCATCGACGGCTTCGCGTACACATGGCGCGCTCTGAGCGCCTGGAAAGTACAACCAACGAACGCCCAGCCTTCGGGTTTAATTCACGTGACGTGGCAGATCCTCACGAGTGACCAGCCGTCGCCCTCGACGTTTCTGCAGCAGATCACAGCCTCGCCCATGTTACATGCGTTTGTGGCTACGGGGGGACTCCACGCCGCCTTGCCATCTCCATGGACGTGGCCACAAAAGTTAATGGCAAACTCGTTGTGGCACATCACACTGGCCACGGTCTTGCTCTCGTCCAAGGTATGCACAACAGTCGCATGTGTAATATGTACACTAGTAGTATTGTGGTATATTCGATACGAATTTCCAGACCCCGTCGATCCGAATCACGAACTATCGCCGCTATTGGCTAATCCATTTTTGAGGGGATTTGATTGGCTCGAAAGGACAAGTATATTCGACCAATCACAACTCCGGGTTGATTCATTATTGAGGCGACACACCAGGCGAATTTTGGAAGTTTATACCGAATTCACAATATTCCTTGTCAGTATATTGGTCGTGTGTGAGTATTTTGCGTGTTTGATTTGTAAAGTAGTCAAAAAGTAGGTTTTTGATTGTTGATTCTTTGTTATATGATATTTGCACGTCAAGTTGGCGCATATATATATATATATATAAATATATTTATAGTTGTCGTATGCCTGGCATATTGGGTTCGCGTGTATTGTACCTGAAAGGTGGTCTGTACAAGTATCGTCTTTCCAAAGTGGGGGAAGAATACTTATAGTTTTGAAATGTGTGTTTTGAAATTATTCTTATGATATATAAATATATATATGCTATGTTCGTGTGTCAAAGATAAGTTGGATTAGGCGGTGGTGCACTCTGTGGACGCGTTGGCAACGGCAGTGTGTACATCGTTCACCAAAGATAAGCAAGGTGTTGTCCAGGTACGAAATGCAATCAATTTAGACGACTCTTTTCTCTACTTTAATCAATTTAGACGACAAAGATACAAGTATTTTTCTCTACTTTATTTTCATCATAACATGAATCGATGCGGTTGGTATGTAGGTAACACTGCCAGCCATCTTGTACTCGCTGGCGTCGTGTCGAGTTGCGTGTGAAGCATTGAGGGTACCACAAAGCGAAGAGTACGAAGCCATAGTCTACGGTGCGTTTTCTCGTTATAGTTAGTTCCTGTCGATTGTAAAGGAGGCACTATTGTTGAGCTAACTTTGGTTGTAGCGTTGGATTCAGCATTGCAAAAGATCACGGGCGTGTTTGGCCATGTCCTGCCAGAACTCACGCACGAGTTGCCCGTGGCACTGGCGACCAAAGTGACTAGTTATGCCAAGTAATCAAGCATGTTGATTCGTCATCACGGATGTCGTCAGCATTCGCTGGCGTGGCCACGTAGTAGCGACCGAAATACACAGTAATACATATACTTCGAAGTAGATACTACTAGTAGTACTTATTAATACTAGTACTTGTTATTGTTCATTCGATTCGAAATTGGTTGGAGTGTTTGGGTGCTCAATCGAATGAGCAGATTAACCAAATCGGCACACAATCAAAGATCGACCAATCAAAACACATGAATCAACTAGCCAATCAAATCCACTCTTCGAATAATTCAACATCGAATTAGTGTGTGATTGAAATTAGTGTGATACTGGACGATCTTTACATGCAAAAATCAAACAATCGATCGATAGGTTTGGCAAAGAATCAGCACAAAAGGCCAAATATTGGGTAAAATGACAATAGTACTGTTGGGCTCTCGATGATGGGGTTTTGCTTGTGGAGATCGTTTGTATTCTACATCCAGAACGAGTTTGACCTTCAAAGTAGTATTACTATTCATGTCCAAAAGGTGATTGTGGTGATCATCCCCGTGTTATTATGCTTGTTGCCATGATGTGTCGTGGTAGCCAGCGAGAAGGTCAAATAACCTTTATTCACTCAAGTTTATATGCTGTTCTGAAGTGTAATCAAATCGGAACAGGCGTAGTACAGGCTGTAGCAGCAGCGTGAAAACACTGCACATTATTGCTGTCAAGCTTTGACACTCTGGTGCCAAGTGTATCGTGTGAAGTGTGTTAGTTCATCATTTGAAAGGGGCTTTGGCAATCATCGTGTGTTTGCATTGCCAGGCCTCAATCGTATTTAACCCATGGAAACACACGCAACACGACCACTTTTCAAAGCGCGAATGTGTTGTACAACATCAACTACCGATCGTAGCTACTACTATGTAGTACCTCTCCAGCGACATGTCGTTAATGGAGCAGCGCGATGTAGTCATCGTCGTTGGTATGGTCCTCCACTGGTTTGCCATGGCGCTTCTTCATAACGACCGCCACAACGATCACCAGCATCGTCACGACTGCCAGTACCACCACGCCATTCGTTTCCTCCATGTACGACGAACTTATCAACATGGCCAACGACCCTCCCCCTCGTATCACCTTGCGGATGACAAGTCGAACAATGTCCTTTGACTGGACATCAAGGGGCAAGGCCTTCGTAACCTCCGAGGCTGTCGCGTCCATGCTAAACACTGGCGAAGATGGTGACGTAGCTGTGAACGCGTCCAGAGTGTATCCACGGGCGACTGTCACAGAGGTAAACGTTTGCGCGTTTGGCAAGTACGTTGTGCCCACGCCGAACGACGCTTTGTCCGTGGTCGAGTCCTTGGTCGTGGCGACTACATCCGAACATCGCTTGGCATCGACCGTGTCGTCAAACGCCGTACACACAAACTGGGCGCCACCCTCCCCTTTCTGGTTGCAGCAACTCAATTCGTTGTGCGGTTTCAATGTCACAGTGGTGTCGGGGTCGGTGGAAAACACGATCCATCCCCCGCAGGCTTGGAACGGCGCGGGCTGCCACTCGCCCCCCCAGGGCACCCCCTCCTCTTCCCAGTCGTCCCACGGTGTGAGCCCCGGGAACCCCACCTTGTCGCAGGTATCCTTGACAAACCGGCCTTGATCGGCGGGCGATGCCACGTTGAAGCGCGGGGCGTCGCAGTTTTTCAACTCGAACGTCTTTGTTAGGTCTATGCGCTCGGGATCGACCCACCTGGCACGGGGGGCGTTGGAGTGGAAATACACGTTGCACACGGCGTCCACTCGTGTGCGAGCCACGTTCTTCAACTTGATCGCAGCGTCCTTGTCCAGCTTGTCCTGGGGGACTGGGTGGTCTTTTCTGTACGTAAAGATCCAATTGTACTCGGCTTCACCTGCATCCTTGTACTGCCACCAACACGTCAGGCCCAAGAATGTATTCTTGATTGGCACGTCGCTGGCGTCTGGCACAACGTACGTTTCGTAGTTTGCGTTCTGGACTGGGTCATACTTGAGCTTGACGAGGGCAAAGTCGGAATCCTTGACGTTGCATCCACCGTGGTCCCGGGTGGTCAAGAGACTGCTAAACCACGCGTCCACTTTGTGCAACTGTTTGTGACGATGTGCGTAAACCGTCCACGGTGCAAGCGCTGCTGTGTCGAGTTTGCCGCACGCAGTGTACGCCTCAAATGTCAACGTGGTCTTGAAATGGTTCAAACGCAATGTCGTTTCCCCCTCCCTGGCAACAACAATCCACTTCACGTCCGCCCCTGGGGCTTCGACTTTGACCCGCCAAAACACAATGTCGTCAATGGTTCGTGGGGGGGTGCTAGCCATGAGGCCAGTCGCTGCCGCTGTGGTTGCCACGGAGCTTATCAACGAAAAGTAATCGCCAAGGGCGATGGCAAACCCGCAGAAGGTGTCGAAGGCTGCATCTCCAAATGTACATTCCGCGTCAAAATGCAGTTCGTATGACGGGGTATTGTCCGCGGTGGTAGGTGATTTGTACGCGGGTACGTCAAGGACGGTGGCTGGGTCAGCTATCAGGGGTTGCGTCGGAGACTCATAGTCCACGGCATGCAAGGTCACCCCGACCGATTCGATGAGAGTATCGCTATGGATGTTGAGGGTTTGCGTAAACTCACACGCGTCGGCCCCGTCGCACTGCTTGGTGTACCCCCCCGCACTCAAAGGGCATGTGTACACCGTATACCATTCCTTCAAGGTCACTCCAAAGTCGCAGCTTCGGTGGCAGTTTGGACCGGTGAGTGCAAGCAGAGTCGCCCAGTCAGCATCAGTCGCCGGTGGTGTGCTGAGCTTCCCCCACTCTTCAGTCGAGAATGGCTTGGACAAGCAAGTAACCCACGCGGCGACGACTGCGTTTTCTCCTTTCCCGAGGATTTCGTCGTCTGGCTTGTCCCCTTGGTTTGATAGCGATGTTGGCTCCGAGCTCAAGATGCCCCGCGAAGTCACGCTCACGGCGTCGCATCGAGTGTCACTACATTTGTTATTCACGGCGCTGGTACGGTACGTCGTCAGCTTGGCTACCGTCGCTTGATACGCTGCGATGTTGGCGTCCGTAAAATCGCTGGCGTCGGCAGCGGTGGTGCACCAGTCCTTCTTGTCACCAAATGGACGCAACGAGTCTGTCACTGCCACACATGTGGCACACGTCGACGACTTTGCAGCTGGAGTATACTCGTGCGCGTTGACTGCAAAGTTGTACGCGCCAGGACATCGTTCAGTTGGAATCGCATGGTAGAGCAAGGCAGGACCGTTCATTTCAAAGTTGATGTACGTGTACAGCTTGGTGTCGACAGCCGCGAGCTTGGACGCGGATTTGTCGTTCATGTAGGTCAACTCGAGCTCCACACGAGGTGAGGACGTGGTCGGTGGCTCGGGCTCGTTTGCCAAATCGTGGTGGAAGCTGCTGCGGGGATACGGATATGACAAGCCCGTCGCGTCGGCGAAAAAGTTGGGGAAGCAGTCGGCGTCGTCGTTTTCGGTGTTTGCAATGATGGCAAACGCAAACTGGTTGTTGTCGTCACCTCATTTACACACTGCGTACGTGTCTTGACGCATCGCAGGACCGTCCCCGTCCAATGGCAACAGGATGTGACGCTCTTGGCGTGCCGCCTTGGACTCCACCCACTCGATGCGGGCGTGAACTACCCCCATGAGCCCTGCCGACAGAACAAAGCGATGCATTCTTGGGGGAAACAAGTCGACGAGTGATGACGGGGGCAGCGTCGCCCCTTCCCCAAACCCACAGCGGATTGGTCGCCAACATTTCAATGGCGGTTTCACCACTTCGGTTTCAGTATGAAACGTCGCGCGGACGAATGCGCCACGCAGAATGCATCTAGGACATCGTTATAACACCGTTGCTTATTTCCGATACTGACGATAACGTTAGTTGAAGAAGAATGGCTACGAACGCCGGTAGGTACTGTAGTCGTCCAAAAAAAAGATTCGGGGGAAATAGTAAGCGAGCTAACGTTTACGCAGAACAAACAATAATACTACATAGTACGCCACAACGACATTGGTGGCCCACGCATACGCCCCCCGTGGTCAACAGCTACTACTAACGTTACTTGTGCGTATAGTGCTCAATATACAAAACTACTAAGTTCCCTGATCCTTCGACAAATACTACTAGTATTAATACTAACGTTAGTACTAGTATTATTCAACACTCGTCCACTTTGACCGTGTTAAAGTAGGTAACGGGAAGCCGCCAGTTACTCGAGTGGGCAACACTGACTTATCGATTCATAACCTATAGCCCCATTATATACTGAAGTATATAACGAGGCTATAGTTTATATGAATCGATGCCGTCAAGATTGCGTTTACGCTAACGTTACTGTTTATCGTGCAATACGTTGGTGCGTCATACTATATGCAGGGCTTACTATACTAGTACTAGTATATATACAGGTACTACATTATCGTTGCTTAGTGCATGTGATATCTCTCCAAGGTCGTGATGAGGGCTTGCCGCAAGTGATCCATCGAGACATTTGCCTACACACACCACATAACATCGTCGCACATATAAAGCACACTACATACTGTAGACCCCCCCCCCTCGACCGACTACAGTACGTACTACTGTACAACTCAAATATATCGTGCAAACTCCACCGCTAAATTTACCTCGGAATCGCTAGCCAGCGCCAAGAGACCCGCCATGCGGGTCACGGACACCACCTCCGCGGCACTCAATCCGTCCGTGTCGACCACCATGTCGTCCATGTCGACGTCGTCATCCCACGGCATTTGCGACCTCACCAATTCCTACCATCCAACTGATTATTCGGTTCATAGACTCAGACTCAGGAAGACTCATTCGAGTCAGACCCAGGATACGATTCGGTCGATAGAACGAGGCAGACTCAGACTCAGGATCCGTTCGACTCTGACTCAGATCGATCGTGTGACAAACAAGGACGATATATATATATGAACCACGGACCAAGATTTGCCGGCGACCGGCGGCGTCGGGGTGCCCCACGTGCACGACGTGCTCAAATCGCCCTGGCTGAAGGAACGCCTCGTCGATCGCGTCCAAGCAGTTGGTGGCCGCGAGCACAAACACATACTGGTCGGACGAGTTTGCATGACGCACAGATCGAAGCGCGTCGATTTCTTGGAGCAACTGCGACGCCATTCGAGAGCCCATCTAACAATGTCCCCAAGAATTATAACACCATCGTCACACATGAACACAAACGGCGGTGGGTGTGGTGTATGCAAATATTCATGATCAACTAGCTGGCTGCGTTCTAAACGTACGAACAGAACCAGGAAATATACATGACCCAGTTCACGTCTAAAACCCTCATTGTAATATTGTATACTTTTTTAGACGACGTACTTGCACCCATATTAAACGAAGGCATGATCAATCATATCCATGCAATAACCCTATACTGTATTTGTCGTCATTGATTGGACTGCACCATAAAATATATATAGCGTGAATATAAATAATTATATACTAGTAATAATATTATTCACAGTAGTAGTCAATGTACACTTCAAGCGATTGGACTAATATATTTTATCATACATTGTTCAAACTTCATTACAACGTGCATGACACATACAAGAGTGAAATAATAGAATAGGATTCGACGTAAGAAACCAATCGTCGTAGGCAACATAACATCCATAGAATTTAATAGATGATTCAGTTCGACTACCGTACCTGACCAGACGACGACCGCGACGCAAACAGGGACTGGAATTCATCTAAGAACACAATGCACGGACTAGGACAGCCACACGTTAGCCGTCGATTCTTGCAATCAATGAAATGAATGCAATTGTATGCATTCCAGCACACATTGCAAATGTTCTAGCGAACTGATATATATATATATATTGTCACTTTGATTCAAAATTTGTTGTGGGGTATTATGTACTGTGGATTTGATACGAATTTCCAGACTTTGTCAAATCGAATCAATCGACGCTATTGGCGCTTCCATTTTTGAGTGGATTTAATTGGCTCGAAAGGACAAGTATATTCAACCAATCAGAACTCCGGGCTGATTCAATATTGATGAGACAAACCGCGCGCATATTGGAAGTTTTATTTCACAATATGTGTAGCACCCAATCGACTAATCTATATCCAGAACGCAAACCAAGTGGCCAATCCAATTCATATTCTACGTCGAAGTAGTCAGTATGACTCAAATTCGAGTGAGCCTCATGACAACTGACCAATCAAATCCATTCAACTTTGAATTAAAGTGTTGTAGCACAAATGAGTCTGAAGAGCATGACAACAGGACAGATTTTGAGCTCATACGAAATTCAGTACAAAAAGCTAATCTGACGATGGATTTGGCGAATCAGCACAAAAGCCCAATTTTTGGCCAATATAACGAGTCCAATTGTACGCATCCAGGACACCTATCATATAATCTAGCGTACGGATATATATATATATATATAATATACCTCATGGCCCGCGCCGTTTGAAAGACTCGCGTGACAGCCTTTTCACTCTCGCCAAATTCAGCGGAAATCAAGTCGCTGGCGGTGACGTTCATAAAGTTGCACATTGTCGCAGTCGCAGCCGCCTTGGCCAGCATGGTTTTGCCCGTGCCTACGCCCCAAAAACGATTAATATGCGCAAAATATACCGAAAAGGCGTTGAATTTGGACCCGTTTGCGTTTAAAACGATAACGAAAATTTGACGACTTTTTCAAGGACGAGGTATAATAATATTTCAGTATTTTTTTATACCTGGAGGGCCATATAGCAGCAATCCAATGGGGGGCGTGATGCCCATGCGCGCAAACACCTGACCAGTCTCCCCGTCAAATTATATATTTAAATATATATATTGTCGGCTTTTGTGTTTTCGATATATATTGATAATACGCTCATACACGAAATAACATGTATATCTACCTACCTCGGGCTTGTCAAAGGGCCAGACAACCATCTCTTGCAGCGTTTGCTTGACATCTGAAGCGCCCCCAATGTCATCCCACGACACATTTGGCCTCGACACGACCGACGTCGCCGACTGTTTGGGGGCTTGGCGGTGGGACGACGTTATCAGGTCAAGGGGCAAAGTGACGTTATCGTCGTTCGTGTACTTCAAGTTCTCGACGACGGCAGTGGCGACGGCGTGTCGCATGTACGAGATCACGTCACCAGGTTGCTGGCCGTGTTGCATCAACACGGCGGTCACCGATGGGCTGGCCACGTCACAGGATGGAGCCCCCAACGACTGCAGCAACTTTTGCCGAAACGGAAGCGCCGTCAGCTACGATAACGTCATGATTCGATCAGGAAACACGTCGAATCCAACCAGCTTTACTTGCCTCCATGTCAATTTCGTCGTCAAAGCACTGCCGCACCCTGGGAAACAACTGGGTCATGTCCACCACCGTGCCAACCACTGCGATTCGCGCCGATGGTTCCACTTCTACTTGCATCGAATAAAATAAAACTATTGTCAAAAATCTGTACTATGGCCGTCCAAGGCGAATCGACAATGAATTCGACAAATATGTATTTGAGATTGTCCTAGCCAATCAAAGTGCACACGAACCAAACATTCCATTCACTTCGATTGAGTAAGTTTCAAATCGATTCGAAACTGGAGCACTCAGCAGAATCCTAAAGATAATAGATTAAAGAACCGCCAAAGCCAATCAAATCACGTACAGTCAAATTTCTGCCAATTCAAACGATTGACTCGGCCCAGTACTAATCGTTGTATAGTATGGATTGTACAAGCATAAATTGGATCGAATGGATTCGAATGCTATTTGGCAAAATGACTCACAAGTCCAAGTTTGGGTGAAGTGCACAATATGTGAACCAACTAAGTTGCTCCGACACACACAAACCAACTGTATTCCCGAAATGACAGGCAACAATGCAACAACAGGAGGTTTCACATACGTAGCGAGTGGAGCGCGTTAACGAAATCGGCAATCCGGTGGGCCGCGGGGCCGTCCAGCGTCTTGGGGAAGAGCCGCTCGATGTGTTTGATGCATATGACAGCCGGTTGCAAGTGGAGGGCCGCAGTAAAACACGCCAGAAACGGCCGCTCCAGCGACGACGATGACGGCGACTGCAACGTGAGGATGGTCGCGTCCATCTCCAGCAATGTTGCGCCGTGGTGGCTAGCGAGGAGGTGCACGGCGCTGGTCTTGCCAGAGCCCATGGGGCCATGCATGAGAATTCGGCAAATGTCTACAAAGTACATCGTCTCGTATGATAATCATTCAACTATGCGAGGTACTGGAGGGCGTTGTGTGCTGCGTGAGGACTTGGGTGGCGAGAGTCACGAGCGCAGTGGCCGAAGCATGGGGGACAAATGACTTGGAAGGATCGACGATGCGAAAGCTGGACGTGGATGGGTGCGACACTGTCAATTGGGTCTGGTTGGTCACGACTCCAAATCGACGGCCGTGCAAATGCAGCTGCTGGTCATGACGTGGCAGAACATGTTGGTTTGAGGGATCGGTGGTGGTGTCGGGGGTAGCGCCCAGACGGCAGCGCCAGGTGCCGTAGTCAAGCCCGTGCCAGATGCAGTGCCACAGCATGTTGTCGTCGAAGATGCCGCCGACGAGCATGGGAAGGAGTGGGAGCTGCTGTTGATCGGATACCAAAGACCCGACAAAGTCCAAATGAATGTACTCGATAGAGGGGATCACGTGATTGGGAATGCGATGCAGTTTGACGGTCGTGGGCAAATGGTGCGAGAAGGTAGGTGGCAATGCGCCATGTACAATGGGCTCGAGGTTCTCATCTGACGGTTGAGGAGATGATGGTGATAACGACGCCGCAAGGAGTCTAGCACGACGGAGCCACAGCACCTCGGGCGAGGCCTCGCATCCGGCCAATGCGACGTAGCTTCCAGGAAGCAAGCCCGCTACTTTCGTCGTAAACTATCGTGTATGCGTACCTAACATCATACCTCGTTGCATGGTGTCAGCTGAAAGGCCAATGTCGCCTGCTTGGAGTATGGACGTAGCATGCTTGCGTGCCGCCGCCGACTTTGGCGGCAACTCCACGGCGTCAAACGTCACGTCCATCAAAGGGCAACGGATTCGTGCTCGGATTGCAATGCACCAATCAAAGTCGACTCATTGTATAATTTTATTTTTGTATCAGATGACACAGGTAACGTTATTAGGACACGTTTTCCTACTTTTTACCTAATTTTTACCTAATTTTTTGCGATTTTTTACGCAAATCACTATACCAAAAGTTAAGAAAACGATGCCTTTCAAGTCTTTTTCTAAATCGTGAAAAAAAAGAGGTAAATCGATTTTGAATGTTAGCACACCAGTCTTGTATCCATAATTCATGTAGGTCGCATTTGTCAAAACGTGTAGTGAGTCGGCAGCGGACATGTTTAATTCACCAAATGTTAAGTAATCTCTTTATATATTAATAGTCAGTAGTGGAGGTGATTATCCTTCAATATTTCATAACCTTTCCACTTGAGTACCTCTATAAGCCTATATTTTATCAGACGTATGTAGAAAAAAGAAATATGTCATAATTTAAAAAGATAACATCGAAATATAGCATCAAGTTAACATCAATATTTGTCATGTTTTATGACGAACAATGATGACTAACGTTATCCAGAAAGTACACGACTTTGTCGTTGAATTGCTCAGCAACGGCATGTCTGAGCGTGATACATTTAATATGAAAACTGAAGACATGGTTGCGGGCTACACAACTAGATATGGTATGCGACAATTGCACTTATTTAGCATGCGTGAAGTGAGCTCAAACATGCCAAAAAACTGAAATACAGCTTACTTTGGGTGTGATTATACCCTGTAAAAAGCATTGTAACACTGTCCATGACACTTTATTACGTAGTATCGATGTTGTTGTACTCGCTACCATATACTTGTGTTGATCGGTGATCTCTCAGCCACGAAGCAGCACATTAAAGACAGCACTTTGGCGAAAACTTCAAATATAGGGTAAATATGGCAACTATAATTTATAGCATATATTGATATGTTATTTTTTTAACATTTAAATGTCATATTTTTAAAAGTTATGCAACCGTTCACAGTGCAATCGATTGAAGAAGATGGCAATCCTTCAAAATGGCAATTAAAAGTAGTGCGCTGCTGCTTTCTCCTTTTTTCGGCTGATTTGATTAACAATATACTTACGATATCGTTGTTTGACGATCGAAAAGTTGATCATTTATTTCCCGCACCCTCCTGCATATATTTTCGTAGACCATAACTTGTAGGATTATAATTTGACACCTCAGCGTCGAGTTACTACGTCGTACATGCCTTCCACTCAAAAGGAAATGTGTTCGTAACAGTACATTGGACTATTACGTACTACAGTAGTTGTGTTGCCAGAGAATATTAGCTTATCGCGCTCTGGTGCATCAAGTCCATGAAACGTTTTCTCGAAGGCAAGAACCCCGCATACCACCGTCGGGTCATTTCGCGCCGCACGTACTCATCCTTCTGGTCGTCTTGGATGCCCGTCACATCGACGCTCCTCAACGCCGCGAACTCGTCCACACTCAAAAACCCGGTGGTGGGTCGAAATATGTGCGACACACGGCCGACTGAGCGCAGCAAGATGTGTGTTGGCGATACTTGCCGCACCTCGGTCCTACATGCAACGAAAAAGCTAAGTTTACCGTCCACAACAACCCCCGAACTGACAGTGAATACGCACCACGACATGTCGTGCTGCTGCTTCTGGAGGGGGTGGCATAGATATGTTTCGTCGTGTTCGACTTGCCGCATGACCATGACGAACCGATCTGCTTCGACGAAGTGTCCTTGGAGCAAGTTCACGAACGTTCCTTTAGGAGTGATCGTGTGAAACAGGCGAGTGTTGGATGTCATCTCTTCCACCACCTAACCAAACACAAAGATCAGTCACGTGTGTGTTGACCCTCCACTCGTTCATCTAAGTACTTGCCGTTTCATAATTGGGGAAATTCACCGCCTTCATGTTGGTCTCGACCAGGCGTCGAAACATTTGGATCGTTCCTGGCCACGTAAACTGTACCCGATCCATGCACGTAAAGAGGTCGTCGCGCTCGTCCGACGATTGAAATTCAAATTGGACAAACTCCTCTTCATTTTTCACGGCAGGGAGCAACGCTAACGGCTCGTGCATGTTGTGGTACATTTGCTGCGTGAGCCACTCCTTGCCCAGGTTTCGAGCACTCGGGTCGGCCACCAACGTCGCACTGTGCCACACGTCATTGCTGCGGGACATGGGCGGCTACATTCAGACACGCAACGATCTCACATGCTTGTCTCTATGGAAATGTGAAGACGCACCGGAATGTTCATCATGGCAAAGCGTTGCATGGCCTGGATGAGGGATTGATACTCTTGCGTTTGAGTGACCAGGGACTGGCGGTCCTTCAAGACACGATGGGCTTCTCTTTTGAACACGGTAGCAACGGAATGCCAGGACAACGGACCATCGCTTGCTTCACGCGGCGCCACTGACGACGGCCTGCCTGCTTGAAGGTTGTCAAGGACCGACTGAAGGTGCTCGTACTGTGCTTTGACAACCGCCTCGTCAGCATAAACCTTGCGGCGATGCTCGCGCTGCTTCTCTCGAAAGTATCGCCGCCGAGCGAGGGTTTTGTCGACAATCATCAGCATCGCGTCCGTGTGGGCATGGGTCGCGCCAGTGTTGGATGGCATGCTTGACGTGACTATGAGTGATGGGCTGGTGCATCCATGGTCAAATGTGATTGGTGCAATCTGTCACTGCAAACATAAGTGATTTTGTAAACAAATATCCTGTGTAATCCAATTGTATATTCAATATTAATATAACAGGGAAATGTAAATCGATGAATTTTGAATTTCAGTGTGGAACCAAGCTGGAGGCGACAAAGTCCGTCATTTTGTTCACAGCACCCGACGAAAGTTGTTCAGCATACCAATGCCACCACAACGGCTGACCCTTCGGCAAAAGCGGGAAGTTCAACGGTGCTATTCCTTACGAGGGATCGCACTCTGACACAAACATGCGCATGGGCACTGCATGAGTATCGTGCCCCCTGAGAGTCGTCTGATCCGATGTCTTTGCAGTTAAGGGCGTGTTTCAAGTAGATATGTTTAGCAAATGATAGTAAATATTGTGGATTCGATACGAATTTCCAGACCCCGTCGAACCGAATCTCGCCGCCGAATCGAATCACGAATCGACGCTATTGGCTGATACATTTTTGAGTGGATTTGATTGGCTCTTACAGAAGGACAACCAATCACAACTTTCAATATTGATTAGACAAACCAGGCGAATTTTGGAAGTTTATAGCGAATTCACAATAATGATTTTGCATGTATCTCATGTCTATGTGCTTAACGTTCCAAGAGGGAGTCAACTTGGAATGTTTTACATCGAATACTATGGAGGCCCCTCACCAAGCCGAGACGTCACGAAATAAGCAAGTAGGTTTCCTACTTACTTGAAGATCATCATATACGACCACTCCTTATCTCCTTATTAATAGCCATACAGTAATAAGGAAGTTATATGTATATTGTGCTTTCGACTGAAATTTCGTGTTGTGGATTCTCGTTGGAATTTGAATCGATTTGATTGGCTACCTCAGATGAGCTCAAAATTATTAACGTTAGCCAATTAAAACCCTCTCAATGAAATTCAACACCAATCAGATCGATTGTGGATCGGTTTGGCCCACTCCCCAAATTTGTATCAAATTGACAATACTACTTCAGTACGTAGTAGTATTAATTAACACCAAATGCCCACAACTACGGTATACTGTAGTACAGCTCCAAGTACGTGCTACAGTACTACAGTAGTTCAAAGTGCAATACTACTAGTAGTAGTAGTACTAGTACGTACATACAGTACTGCATGATATGGCCACCTAACAGTGCCGACTTTTACAAATGTTGAATCGAATCTCGCGTCCATTTCGTATTTACATTGGATGCTAGTACGAAATACAGTAGGCCTACTAGGTACTAGTATGTATTGCATATACCGAGCGTGTCCTATTTCAACGGGCAATGGATGCGCGCCATTTCTACTGGGTCGTACAGCTGACAGTCCAATCTGTGCTGCGCTAATTCGAGAAACATTCGCACAGACACGGGCAAGATTGTGTCGTTGAAGTCGAACGTGCTGCTGTGCAACGTGCGGTTCTGACTGGCGGACGACACGGTGCCAATGAAGAAGAACGCGCCGGGGCGCTCCTTGAGGTAAAACGAAAAGTCTTCCGATGCACAGAGCGGCAGGCCGTCGGCGGTGACGTTAGCCTCCCCGGCCTACACGCGTGACATTCCAACGAACATGTGACATGTCAGCATGACATACCACAGACTGCGCCACCTTGCGCACAATCTCGGCTTGGTCCACGGCGTTCACAGTCGCCGGGTACCGTTCGTCAAACTGAATCGTGCCTTGCACGCCGAACGCCGCCGCCGTGTGCGTGACGATTGCCGACATGCGGGTCCTGATCACGTCAGCAACGGATGGGGCAAAGTCGCGCGTGGTGCCCGACATGGTGACCGACGACGGGATGACGTTATCGGCTTCCCCGCCGTGGACTTGGGCAATTGTCACGATGGCGCTGTCGTGGGCTGAAATGTTGCGGCTTGTGATCGTCTGCAGCGCCACGATAACATGACCAGCCGCCACAATCGGGTCCTATTCCCCTCTTAGTCTACTCCATATATATATATATGTGCGGATATATATATTGAGAGGTACGGATATGGAGACATATACCTGTCACTCATGCGCATATACATTATAAATATATATATATATATATATATATATTGACTAATACATGCATAAATTATATATATACTAGTATATATGTATTATATATAGACGAATATATATATATTATATATATATTAGTCAACGGTATATGGCTCAACACTACTGAAGTACTATATGAGCACTTTTGAAAAAATATATATATATATGTATATTTAAAAAATTCAAAGGTTCGCACATTATCAAGCGTTGGTAGAATACCCAAACAATGTGTCCATCAAGTTATCATGAAATAAACGTTAATATCCAAAACAAAAGAGAGAATATGGTTGAAAAATTGTCGATTTGATACGAATTTCCAGACCACATCGAATCGATTGATCTCGCCGCCAAATCGAATAGTCACGAACTATCGACGCTATTGGCTAATCCATTTTTGAGTGGATTTGATTGGCTCTTGCAGAAAGGACACGTATATTCAACCAATCAGAAATCCAGCGTGATTCAATATTGATTAGACAAACCAGGCGAATTTTGCAAGTTTATAGCGAATTCACAATATATCCAACATATCTTTACGAAATAACTCATCAACATATACAGAAAACCCAAAGTAGTCGTGACAAGGTATAGAAATAGTATTAATACCAGTGTCTGGTGGGGAGCTGACCCGTGTCCACCTGGCCCTGTGAGGGTGATGCGAAAGGTGTTGCCGTGGGACATGACGGCGCCGGCCTTCACCGCCACGACGCCCTCGGGGAAGTTGACGTTGTGGTACCCATACACTTCGTCCACGCCGTCCAAACAGCCGTCCTTGATCATCGCCACGGCCCCTGGTCATGCCATGTCAAGGTCGTGATGTAGAAGAAACGCACCGAAATGGCCTTCTTCCGCAGGCTGGAAGAGCAGGCGCACGCATGTGTTGACAGGGAGATGCTCGCGACGGCGTTGCAGCAGTTGCGCAAACCCGGCCAACGACGTCATGTGTCCGTCGTGACCGCACATGTGGGCAGCGCCAGCCGTGATCGACTTATATTCCAACGATGGGTTCTCTTCTGTCATGGGCAACGCGTCCATATCCCCTCGGAAAGCGACGCATGAAATGGACCGCGGAGACGTGGACGATTTCGGGTCGACGGGCCCAAAGATGTTTACAACCAGGCCTGAATAGACTTGATGAGGACGACAGAGAAGCATGGTCCATGACGGTTGCAAGTTTACCTGTGCCAGCACACGCGTGAATGTCTTGTTCAGCGATGCCAGCTTCGTCAATCAAGAATCGACGCAAGGTTTGCTGGGTGTTGACTTCTCGAAAGCTGAGCTCGGGGTGGGTGTGAAAGTGACGGCGCAACGTCACCAGACGATCGAAGAAGGCAATGTATTCCCCGGACGTCGTCGGCAGCGTGGAGGAAGCGGCAGTGGCAACCATGAGTGGGCACGGGGAAGCAAGCGGAGATGTCGGAAGCGTTTGGGAGTGGCGAGTCTGTTGAAGCTCGGACGATTGTCATGCTCGTCGCTTGGGAAAGGACGACTTGCAACCTACGACCATAGTGTAAAGCATGTGCGCATGTAATAATATTGTTTGAAATTGAATTTTGATATTATTATATAAACGTTTGTAAAGTACTTGGAACCTATTTTAAACATGGTGAAATATATTATAGAGATTGTGCTGATAGTAACATCTTACCTATATATTGAAATGTACTCAACTGTGTACACCCTCCTAATGTAAGATTGATGATTTGTTAGTTGCCTGCATGAATGCAGTATACATTGTTCAAGGTTAAATTCCATATCAATTCATATATAAATTATATATTGATTTCAGATTTATCACGATAAAATACTATCCTCCGGATAAAAGTTTATCCGGATTACCCAACGAAGATTCGACGGTAACGTTATTGTTGCACTGATGTCGTCCACGGCGCTGTTGGGCGTGCTTGCATTGGCGGTGCTGACGGGTGTGTATGTGTTCCTGAGCCATGCCCCTGTGGTAGACATTCCTGCCTGTCAGGGCATGTCGCTGTCCTTTATGATTCAAGGCGTGTTGCCCAAATTCGTTGGAGGTCGCGACGACAAGCTGGGAACCGTCACCGCCCTGTGGAAGTGTGCGAGTCTGTATCAGGAGCAGCACTCCAACTTTGTGGTTTCGAGCTTCGCCCTCGTGTACGTGTCGCTCCAGACATTTGCCATTCCCGGCCCCCTCATCCTCAGCATCCTCTCGGGGGCGTTATATCCCTTTTTCTATGCGAATTTGCTCGTTGCGGTGTGTGCCACCACAGGCGCGTCGCTATGTTTCTTGTTGTCGCATTACTTGGGCCGCAACTTGGCATTGCGACTTCTTCCCGACATGTTGGCTTCGTTCAAGGCCAAGGTACCACACCTCTTCATCGCTTGGAACCCGTCGTGATGATGTGTGGCATGTGCTAGATTGCAGATAACCGCTCCAACCTGTTCTACTACATGCTCTTCCTCCGTCTCACGCCATTGCTTCCGAACTGGTTTGTGAACGTCGCGTCTCCTCTCGTGGACGTTCCTTTCGGTATATTCGTCGCGGCCACCTTCATCGGTATACATGTGTCACAATTACAAGGCATTTCGATGATTTGTTTATTATACACAATCCGTGGATAGGGCTCATTCCTGCGAACTGCATTCACATTTCCACGGGGGCGACGTTGGGCAGCACGGCCTCTGACGCCAGCAGCGGCAACAATATGGTTAACTTTGGCATCTTGTTTGCGTTGCAGTTCCTGGCTCTGTTGCCGACCTTGTTCAAGAGTAAGCTGCAGGCTTTGGATGATGGGGCCACACCAACCACCAAAAAAGCCAACTAAGCGAATGAACGTGGCTGTTTCCTTTGATATATCATGCAAACGTATACGAGTAGTCGTGTATCGTACTACTTACAGTTCGTACAGGTGGTTTACGATACCAATCGATTCAATAACGACACAACTCTACAGTAGCTTATAACTTCTCGGTGACACATGAGTACCGTTAAGGTACTTACAGTTAACTAATGTACGTACCGTGGAGGAACATACATTCCGCCAAACTTGTTAGTTGTATACCAAGCAAACATACATTCCACCTTTTGGGTTGTCGAACGTTATCACAGATCAAGTTTTTCGCGGTCAAAAAGTTGCCCTTTTCGAGTTTGCCACGTCCCCAACACATCAAAGCAGCAGCGAAGGCACTGATATGTTACATTGCCTCTGGGTTGTATGTACATCAACAGCAATGTCTTTGAGCTAAGTAAGTTGATAACGCTAGGGCGTGGAAGTATGTCATGTATGTGGCACTACGTTAGAGCTGTCGTCGTGTACGAGTATTCGATTTATCGGTAACGTTAAATATACTGTAATACTACACGTTATTGTGCTTTCGAGGTGAAATTTCGTGTTGTGGCGTGGTTCCTCGTTGGTATTTAAATCGATTTGATTGGCTACCTCAAAATTACTAGCCAATCAAAACCTTCTAAATGAAATTCAACCAATCAGATCGATTGTGGATCGGTTTGGTCGGCGCGAATTGATTGGACCCCGTCCCCAAATTTGTATCAAATCGACAATAGCATGCATGTATTTCCTTTTCTAATCAAACCATACATGTATTCCACCAGTTGCAAACAAGATATTTGAAAACATAGTAGAACGATTATAATAAAGGCGTAGAATATCAATAGATTTAGTCTGTGATCGTGACAACTACAAATTCGACACGCGGATGCGATGTCAAGGGGGGGGAAGGGGTCTTGGCCATCTTGGCCACAACTTCCGCATCTTGTGGGTGCACTGATCGTCTGTGGTGGTGTGGGTGCACTTGCTGCACTTCCCTGATACACATTATATCCCATGAGTCTGTCAAGAATGATTATACAATATCTTTTGTACCTCGTGATAAACTCTTGAAACACTTGGGTGTCAAACATGTGCATGCAAAAGTCTCGGGTGGTGCTAAAGTCTCGCAAGTACCCCTTCGAGTCAAACTGCACTTGGTGCGTGATAGCGTTAGGGCCAACGCCGCGGCAGTACTTTTTGCAGTCCCGAAGCAGTCTGTCCAGACACAACGAATCAGACAACCATCACGCGCGAGAATCAGAATCCGGCACGGAATCAGCCGATCCCAATCCCACGTGGCATCAGAATCAGATCACGTACGAGCGAAAGAACGTGGTCACGAGCTCCTGCAGACCCGACCACATGTCGTTGATGTGGTCTGCCACGAGGCACTGCTCTGTCCGCCACGCCACGTCATAGGCCATGGGCTCAATATTCCCATGATGGAAATCGTCCATATCTACTTGGCCGTAGAGGACGAAGTCGGCCGCGTTGTCCTCGTCGACGTGGTGTTTGTCATCTCGCACGGCAATCGTCGCCCGTTCACAGAACGCGCCCAGAGCTTTGAGAAATTTCTTCTTGGAACGTTCCGGGAGGCTACAATGACCATTTTACAGAGGTTCACGAATATAATATATATATATATATATATATATATAATACAGTACTGTAATTTTAATCATCATATGCCATGGTTGAAACCAACTCCACCATGTTATTGTGAAACACGCACCGAGGAAGGGGGCACTTGGGGGGCACGTGCACGGTATTTGTGTCCAAGTTAACAAAGATAACGTCATCCCACGAATCGAGTTGCGCTCGATGCAGCTGGTCCACAGACAGCCCGACGAGAAATGGCACGGGGGAGCACAAAAAGTCGCCCAAATGCTGTGTTGCATCACGTGGTGTCGATCAGAAACCTGTCGAATTCGGAATCAGATGGGCGTACGAACCTCTGGCACGATCGGAATGTACACCACTTGCGTGACGAAATACGGGTGGAGGAGCGCGCGCAGCGTTTCCAGAATCGGAGTGAGCATGGCCACACATTTGGCAGCGACGGCCACTTTCTTTTCACACGCGATGTACATGAGTACCTGTTAAACACACAATAAATCATACATAACGGTGTTGTCGTCACTACGCTCCTTGGAATAGATTGGATTTGTTTGAAGGGGTAACGTTATGGGGGATTGCAGGAGCTTTCACCAACATACCTCGAGAATATTGTTGAGGCTCAGGCGTTCGAAAAGGAGGGCAAAGTCAACTTCGTTGGGTGGAAACGACTGGGGCGAGTGCAGCATGAACGTGTGGTCGTGGAATACGCAGATGGTTTTCGCATCTTGGGACGAGGTGGGTAAGGGGACGTTGAGGAAGGCCGAGATCACTTTGGATTGAATATGCTGCGATCGAAATACTTGCAGCAGTGCCAGGTGCAATGTCTTGAACGTGGGGCGGCGAGACAGAAAGCACAGGCACTTTGGGAGATAGAAGGTCGCATGGTCGTCAAGCCACGGGGGTAGAGCGATGGTAGAAGCACCTTCCGCCACCAGTAACCCCTGGAGCGCTGTCGATGTCGTCGGGTGTGAAAACTGCAAACATGACGCGTAAATTTGATTGCCCTTGACATCTATACCCCCCAACGCAGTATCAGAGTCTTCCTCGGATTCCAGTAACGTTACTTAAAAAAACAATGAATATAACGATGTATTTTTATTGAACACAACAGCGATAGGAAACGAAGTCATACCCGTGAGAACAGTGTCCAACCACCGCGGCGGCGGCGCCGCAGTCTGCACGGACAAGGGCGCTGGGTACAAGAACGTAGCGATTTCGTCGGGTACGCGAAACGACTTGACGTGAGGATGGTACAGTTTGTCTGTGATCTGAACCACGACCTTCACATCCGTGGCCGAATCAGTGCGGTCGAGCTGCAGCTGCGAAATGGGGGCCACGACCCCGCTGAGCACGACAAAGCAATCGGCCATCGAGTGGGGGGTGTGGTCTAATGCAAACGCTGGAAACGTATCGCGACTTCTCGACGAACGGCGGCGAGGCAGCGACGAGGAGTCTTGGGGGGTTGCCGGATGACGAGGTAGGTACGATCGGATAGCGGCGAGACAGGAGGCGGGGACTTGCGCCGCCGCTTCAAAGTCCACCGTCAAGGCGCGAAAGGCACGATGAAACTCCATCGGGTCTACAAGGTGTATTCGTCAGTGTATCATGGCGTTGAGATCCAGCGTATGTATATTCTACCAGTGGTGGCGAAATGTACAAAATATTGCACGAGTCCAGCTTGGGTGAGCTCTTCTCCAGTGGACTCAAATGTGTCGTGCAGCCATTGCAATGTAGTGGGAGGGAGTGCAGGGAACGAGCACGCAGCATTCAGTCGGTTTAAATCCGCACAAGACAGACCAGTGGTGGACGTTGAAAATGATTGAAACAGCGACGCGACGACGTAGGAGTAGAAGGGGGCAACTCTCGGGGACGTTGTGACGGTGGGGCTCAAGAATGAATGGCGCACGAACACTAACGCTTGAATGTGATCTTCCAGCGCTTTTGAATCGGGGGACGATTGCTCTAGAAATGCCAACCGGTCCAAGGCATCGTGGAACAGCTCGTAGGCAGCCTCCCCTCCTGGCGTGCTCCACACTGTCATCAGTATATCCAAAGGGTATATCTGAAGCAGTACCGGATGGCAAGTGCATGGCTAACTGTAGCTGCGCCACCACGCAAGTAAACACATTTACGTCCGAGGGGCATATGGTTACTGCGACAAGGTACCGCCTCCACGCTTCGTGGTAGAGCATGGCGGCGGTGGCCACGGGTGCGACGCTCCAGAACTCGATCGTTTTGTCCGACGAGCGAGGGTTCGAAGGGAGGACGTGGAGGTGGATGTCTGGCATTTGACTAGTCTGAAGCGAAACAAAGTCGCCGTGAAGTTGAAGGCACCGCGCCCACTGCCACACGCACGTCAAGATCGTCACATCGTTCGGGTCCAAGTGGAGGCACAAGCTGGCCCAGTATGCATGGAACGTCAGCCCCGCCACCCGAACCGCTTCGATCGCCAGCTCCAATCTGATATACATGCAGCACGATAATATTGTAGCCCCATTCAATAGATTAATCATGAGTACAGTATACTACGAAGCATTTGCGTGAAGCCTTCAACTTTGAAGGTGTTGTACATACATGTCTGGAACGTCGCGGGTGGGCCACAGCTGTTGCGCGAAGACGGTCAACGTGGTGGCATACCGCAGAAGAACTGGACAGTGGTCCTGGCCCGAGGTTAATTGAGTGGCTATAAAGCGTTCGTACAAATCGACGGCGGTGAGCCATTGTGCTGCCACGAACTCGATATCAACTAGATGTGTCATTTCGACGGCTTCAACGACGATGGCGTCGAAGAGATCGTCGGCCTTGTCCAGCGGATGTTGCCGCGGCGGCCCACAGCATGGATGCGAGTTGGTTGAACCTGCCGGTATGGTTGGTTTGTTGAACAATGATTGGTCGGTCAACGGATGGACATGGGGAGCTTGCGACTGGTTTCGAGGCTTGGGGCTCACAAGGGCACGACAATGTGCCACGTAATCGATGGCACCATCGCATTGGAACATTGAGAGGAAGACCCGATGCAAGGACGCCGCGGCCTCACGAAAGGAGTGGGCCGACCTCGCTGGCAGTCGTGCGCAGATCGTGTCAATGTCATGAGGCAGCAACGCGTGGGTGATTTCTTGCATGACGATCTTGATACATGTGACAGGATACTGTGGGTCCACGACGCGTTGGGCTAGCTGGGCATTCAGTGACGATTCTGCCGCGGGGAGCAGCCCAATAAGTCGAGGGACGCTGCAAAGACCGACGTGGATAAGTCCAGTCACAAGGCGACTGATGGGCACATCCACATTGTGAAAGGGCGATGGAGTGGAAAAGTCCGATGCCCGCAAGACGTCGATGCGGAACTGATGCACAAACACGGCTGTCAGTTGTTGGATGGTCACGTGCACGGTGAGTTTCAATCGCACGGCCAGGACAAACGCTCGAAACTCCGAAAATGTCAGCACATTCGACGGCGCGCCAGGCGTTCGAAACGATGCCAAGAGATGGTGCAGGGACTTGCTGAATGGAGTTAACGTGGAAACTGAATAATTTGATTCAGCATAGTAGTCGTATGATTGGAGATGTGCGAAGAGCGATCGGAGGGAAGCGGTGGTGGTGGCGGTGGAGTCGAGGATGATTGTATGGAGGGAGGGAAGGTCCAGGGAGGATGTTGCCTCCACGTTGACAAGGCGGGCCAACGCCAGGAGAAACTCAGGGTACGTCAGACCTAGGGGGCAGCTGGCGTAGGCTTTGAACGCGAGCATCTTTTGCGTGTCCCACCCCAGCGACGACGTCGAGCTTGGAAGCATCGTGTACTTGGTGAGGGTTTTGAATTGTTGCCAGTTGATGCGCCAGCCTTGACCCCAGGGGTTTTGTAATGCGTGGACTAGAAATATTTGCAGTACTTGGTCGGCTGGGGTCAATGGATGGGCAGCAATTGTGGGTAGTAGTGGAGATGCTTTGGGTGGTACGCATAACGTCAAGTGCAGCTGGGGGGTACTGTTGGAGGGGATGTCGGGATAGGGCAGGGTTTGGGAGTGGAGGTAGTCCAGGGTGAAATCACGAGGCACTTCGTTGTGGTCCTTGTCATAGATAGTCCACGTTCCATCTTTCCAAGTGCATGCAGCACAGTCGTTCCAATGCGCCACAGCTTCCGTAACAACATGACTCACCGAGCTCTCCAGGGGCATCCACACTTTGTAGTCGCGGCGATGTTTGTCACTAGTATCACTGTGGTCATGGCTGAGTACAATGCAAACTTGCTGCATCGCATTCAAGTCAAGTACAATGTGTTGGCAAGTTGATAGTGGATTGATGGCACTCGATCAGTTACAATCTCCGGTTACATCGTTACGACCCGGTTACAGTGCCCGTTGGGACCATAATCGAACGCTCCAATTGTTCGACAAACCTGCCAAAAGGCATTGCAACGATGCGGCATCGTGGAAGCATGTTCATGATGGCGTGGCTTGTAGCGCATGTCGTGACAGGCACATTGACGACGACGTGCTCGAATGACATCCCTGTTTCTGCCAGTTTTATTGACCCGCCAGCCAGTTCTACAACCAGGTCGTCCGAGTCGGAACTATTGCTGGTAGAACTCGCCGATACGGATCGCATGATCGCCTTACAAGAGAAGAAACTGGCACAATTGCGAGATTTGCGACGTCTGGCTGTGGGTAGTCTCATCGACCGCGCCTCGGCCGGCACCGCTGACGCCTTGATCAACCAGCAATTAGAAGCGTTTCTGTTGACCGAGTCAACCATGTCCACACCATCAACATGCGACGTTCCGCCGTCATCTGGTGGTGCGCCCCCTCGATCTCATCACGATGCATTCCATCGATGGTTTGTTGAGCGCCACGCTGGTCATGTGCTCAGCGTGGTGGCCCTGCAGCCATTCCGGCTGCCCCATCCACGGCTGGTTCTCCCCCTGTCCCTGCTTTTCGTTGCCACTGCGAACGGCACATTGCACTTTTACGACTTGCCTGGGGGAACCTTGGTCACGTCCCTCCAAGTTCCTGAAGCTCCCTCACCTGATGTCGATCCGAAGGTGCTGGCAGCGACCTTGAGCCTCCACCCAACCCCCCATGTGACGCTTGTGCGCACTTGGGGCGATTCCTTGATCCAAAAAGTCAACATCACATTCGACTGGACATCGTCGTCGTCGTCGTCCGTACCCGTCGACTTGCCAGCGATTTCACTCCTCCCTTCTTCCCCCTCCACTCTTACTTCCTCGTACTCGATCGTTGATTCACAGAACAAAGTCTCGCCTGTATCCGCTCAAAGCACAACCTTCCACGGCCAAGCCCTCCACTTTCTCCTCGTGAACCGAAAACCGACCCCCGACCTGCCACAAGAGCGAATGAACTCCACCACCACGCAAGCTACGCCTCCCATCAACAATGCCATCCACATCTTAGACGACGACGGCGTGTTACTTCACACTCTCACGACTTTGGATACATCCGTCCCAATACGAGCGATGGTCCCCCATCGCCACCTCTTGGCGGTCGCCCAAGCCTCGGCAGTGTACCTGTTTCCACTGTCCCGGCTTGGGGAACAGGCGCACTACATGTGCGAAGGAAGTCGGTCGCCGATCGTAGCATTGGCGTTCGACAGCAGCAGCCCCAGCATCATGTACGCCACCGTCGCGTCAAGGGACATCCTCGTGTTTGACTTGTACGTCGAGCGGTCGCGCACGTGTCGGCTGCTCCACCGCCTCCCCCCTCCCTCTACCGCCCTCTTAACCACCCCTCAGAACTTGGCCGCGATTGTAGCAATGTCAGGGTACATTTTCGTGGCGTCGCCGTCGACGTTGACGGTGTGGAATGTGTCGGATGTGGCCACCCATCGACCTCGATACATCACTGGCGTAGTCAATCCGTTGGCTAGTCGACCAGATTCCATGGATTTATCGTGGCGTCGTCGCGTCCACGTGGCCCTGCTGTCTCGCCTCGACGTGGACGACACCGACGGCGGCGGCACCGCGGCACATGCGCATGACCTCATGGTCGTGGCGAACGTCGGATCAACGCACTCGACGGTTGTCGTGCTAGAGAGCTTCCTCCCGCCGACCGCCCCCGCCGGGTCCTTGTCGTCCGCGTTGGCCAACTTGGATCTGTGGTGGGCGCGCCTGCCGCTGTTGTTTGTCGTGGCCGTGGTCGTGGTGGTCTACAAAGTGTCGAGTCATCCGGCCAAGGGGTCGTCTGACGGCCCAGGAAACAACACGGCGTCCCCAGCTTCGATGGAAGAGCTGGAGCGAATGCTAGGCCGAGCCAGGAACCCCCGATCGTCCTCTTCTTCGTCGCCCCAATATGGGCCATCTACACGGGGAGGGAGAGATCCGACGTTTGACCCGTCGCTTCTGTCATATAGTGAACGCAACAGCAGTTTGAACAACACTCCGCAGCGGTCGGCGACGACGTTCGACCGCCCCAGACCCACCACGACACGAAGCCCGTCGTTTCGGACCAACCACATGGACACTGCAGGATACACCTCCCAGCATCGTCACACTGACGTGACGTGTGACATTTAAACAACCATCCAAGGAAAGCGAAGCATTTCATGGGGCTTGGGATCGTAGCTGTATGCACAGGTTTAGCCCGGAAACTGATTTGATGTGTAAGCTATAATATAATATACTGTGATGGTTCTGATGTGAAAGCTCGAATAATTTACTTTGATATGCTTCTCATGTGTAAGCTAGATAGAATAATGTACTTTGATAAGCTTCTGGGCGTGAAGAAATAAACATACACGCAATACCAAGAAGGTTGCATCGGTTGAAGATGTGTGTATCTATCTTATGCATGGGTCGACTGTACTTTGTAGTACTTGGGATACAGTTATATGTAGTTTAATCCTGTTGGATGAGTGTGACAAAGTCGTCGGGGAGGAGGCAGTGCACAGTATTGTTGGCTTCAACTTTTCCCAGAAATCGGTCGACGTTAATGTGCACGTGGTCCAGCAATTTCTGGGGATGTGATGCCAGCAACGTGGCGATAGCATCGTAGGATTGGCCCGCGGTGGTGGATGCAAAGTGCTTCTTGAGCCATGTGTACGTCTTTTCAAAGAAACGAGCGTCTTCGTTGTTCATGTCGACGTGATCTTGTATGAGCGCCAACAACTCGGACCGCGTGATGCCGTCGGGGTTGGTCACAGCATACACGACAAACAAATCTGTCGGGATGGTGGCTCCATGAGCGAGCAACAGGCATCACGTACGTACACTGAAAGTGCTGGCGAGAAGTCCCATGCTGAAGCAAAATCTCGACGCTAGCGCAGTATTCCTTGAAGGTTGAGAACGGGTTGGCCGTTGTCATCTCCTTGGTTGACGAGTAGTCTGACCTACCGTCGGAAGTCTCCCATGGTCGACCTTATAGCTCCGGATAGCTGCTGCCATCGAAGTACGTACGTGTGACGAATGAGGTCAGCTTGCTGGAGCAAGCGATGGAAATGAGGCTTCAGCGCCACTCGAAGTCGATGCTGCGACCCATCCATCGATTTGTGTGATTGCTGAAAATCGACCGTTACATTTGTAACTGCCATCCCTATTTTCTCAACACCTAATTCCTCATGAAGGCGGCAAAGACGATGGTGCGGTGCCGCGACGGTTGCGGGGATTATGGGATCCAGGAGCTAGAGTATATATGTGTGGACTGCGACACGAGGAGGCGACTGCATCAAGTCAAACCTGCAACAGTTGTTTCAGAACCGCTTCCCTGTAAACCCATCCCTCGTCCCAGTGGCAAAGACGGTAACGCCGTTTGATATACGATGACAAAACCTCGTGAGCATCATGTCGACTAGCGTGGCATGCCTTCCAAGCACTGGGACGAGAACAAGACGCAGCGGTCGTGCGAGCAGAGGTGGCGACGTTCGAAGAAACCTTTGCGAATGCTCGGCAGATTTCGACCGCGTTGAAGCATTACATGCTCGCGACCAATAGCCAGGAAGAAGTCGACAACTCCGTGTGGATACAGCACTCCCAAGGCAAAAAAAAAGGCTTGGCATAGCAATTTTAGGAAATATTACGCGGAAATGCTAATGAAGGTGAACTCGCTACTACTGGGAAATGACGAGCGAAGCTGTCGTAACTGTTAACCAATGGCCTTCGGATTAACAGCAAGCGGAGATGACATTAGTATCAACATGTTCCACAAATGCATACAAACTAACAGCAACTGCCGCTGCCGCCCTTGGTGGACTTGGACGCTGCGCCGCTCAAGTCGATGGTCGTGGCCGGCACAAAGCTGCGACGTCATGGTGAGAGAACGGTGTGAGATAACATCAGGATGATGCGTACATGTTTTCTTCCTGGCCCTTTTGGAGCGCAATCTTGGCAATGGTTTGGAACGCATCTTCCACGCTCGTCGCTTCTTTCGCGCTCGTTTCAAAAAACGAGATGGGCTGTCGATATAATCGCATAAGACCTTCGCGACCATCATCGAAGGGGTGTACGCACCTGGTCGGTGTTTTTCGATTTGCACCATTGCTGCGCTTTTTGGGTCGAGACCTAGACCGAAGGGATACATGTAAGTGGACGAGAACAATGATGGTATGAGCGTAGTACTCTTCGTTCCGCCTCTTGGTCGACTTTGTTGCCAAGCACGATGAAGGGAAACGCCCCTGGCTCTCGGGGACCAGCTTGCGCGAGGAATTCGTCGCGCCAACTGTCGAGTTTGTCGAACGATGCAGGGTTCGTGATGTCGTACACCAACACACACGCGTCAGCCCCTCGGTAGAACGCGACCCCGAGGCTCTGGAAGCGCTCTTGCCCCGCCGTGTCCCAGATCTGCATGGTCACGAGCTTTTCGTCGCTCATGATCTCCTTGGTCAAAAAGTCGGCGCCGATCGTGGCCTTGTACTGGTTGGTGAACCTTTGATTCACATATTGGTTCATCAGGGACGTCTTGCCAACCCTACATCAGCGTTGAATCCTCCATATTTGCACTCCCATCAGCTTCCCACGTGTAGCTTACCCGCTGTCGCCGAGGATGATCACCTTGAGCAGAACCTTCTTCCGATGCGCCATTGCAGGTCGTTGGCCGAAAAAATCGAGGAATGGAATTGAGAACGATCTTCAAATTTGTCAACAGAGGGGTCCCATACAAACACCAAGAGAACTCAAATCCTCACCTTGGATTGGCTATTCAAATCCTCTATAAATACATATAATTAAATGGTTACCTGTAGCATATTATACCCTCAACATGCGCGCATTTTGACCTTTCCGATGAGGTTTCGGCTGCGCTTGGCCATCGATGACGAAGATGTCGGAACTGTGGACGTGGAATGCCGTGCGGCGGAGAAAATGGTATTGTTCCACATGAAGCATCGCGCATTGGTCCTGCGCGAAGCGCACATCACGGCATTCCTGCGTCCTCCGTCGTCGTCGACGACGGCGCGCGATCCCTCCCAGTTGTGCGTACATGTATCGTTGTATGCCTGTGAATGTCGTCATGACGAGTATTTCCTAGCACAATTGTCACTACGCTGTCGTATTGTACTCGTCCTTGCTTTCGATGCAGTCTTGTGACACAGGCAAATGTGTTGTCGTTGGTGCTGCAGACCGCCTTTCCCACGATTCCATGGCTCACGGACGATCGCGCCACAGGCGGGACAACGCTCCTTCGCAAGCGTCCTCGCAATACGTCAGTTGGTGTGTCGTTCTACGGACGCCCGTCCTCTGACCCTTCTTCAACCCCCATGGTCAATACCGCCTTTGACGCCGCGTTCCATTACCGCATCCGGCATTCCATCGAGTGTCAAATCGACGGCACCGCGCCTGTCCATCACGTGTTTGCGCTACAGCAGCCCGCCATCGACTTTCTCCGCCGCATCCAAGCCCGTCGATCCGCACATGTACACGCATGTTCTTATCCTCCGTCTCGTCGTGCGTGTTCTCATGTTGCTTTAGAACCTCAAGCTGTTTTCGTTTGAAACGCGCAGCAGCCGCAAGTTCCTCGTGTCGGACGTGGACGTGTTTTACGACATGTACATGCAAACGCCTCCCACGAAGCGCCACGTGTACGAGATCATCCAGGACAACGTCCCATGCCACTTGTACTTTGATCTCGGTCGGTATACCTCTTCCATATTGAGGAGGTATCGTACGTAGCTCATGATGAATATGGAACCACTTGGGTAGAATTCAAACCGGCCTTGAATCCCCACGTCAATGGCGACCTCCTCGTTCGACAACTCAAGCATTTGGTCACGGTGCAACTTTATGTACGAACATTCGTATATATATATATATATATAAATATTGTCTTTCTTTTACCCAAAATGTGGACTTTTGGGCGGATTCTTTGCCAAATCTATCGATCGAGTCTTCTTCATTCTGACGTTTGTATGTCAAAGTCGTTCGATGTCACACTAATTTCAGTCATACACTAATTCGATGTTGAATTCGTCGAGGAGAGGATTTGATTGGCTACTTAATCAGTGATCTGGGTTGTTTTGATTGGTCGATCTTTGATTGTCTGTGGATTTGGTTTGCTCATTCGATTGATTCCAATTTCGAATCGACTTATATATATATATATTGCATGGCTTTGCAATCTACAGGTTGCGTTGCTCGACTACGACTATTTACTTGTTCGAAGTATATATATGTACTTATGCATGCAACAACCTTGACTGAGTGGCATGTATTTTGATTTCTAGCGCAAGTACGGCGTCCTAGTGTCGGTGGCCGACGATATTGTGGACTTGGTGTCGACAGCCCCAGACAAATTCAGTCGGCACCTCGTGGTCATAGTGCCCGACGGGTGTTTGTTTGCCAACAACTTGGAGGCTGGCCAGGTAAGCTAGCTCCAGTCTTCCAGTCTCTTGTGATTGGAACGGAATATATATATATATATTATATTGTTGAATATTGTCCTTATATGTAGTGTTGATGGTGGGTTTATTTAGTTTGTGAAAGAGTTGCTGGCCGATTTTGGGCTGGACGGGTACCGCAGCGACGACATGTCGTTTGACGTGATGGGAAAAGATCGTCAAGTGCAATCTTTCGTGGACACGGGCGTGTACACACGGTATGTATATATATATATATATACCCCTTGTACTACATGTATCCCATCGACAAGAGAGAGAGACACTTGGGGCCATCGAAATTCTATTCTACACGAACATGTGTGCTGTGCTTCAATTTCCCTGGTGGCTAAAGGATATGTGCACAAATTTCTCGCCCCAGTGTCAATTTTGCAGTCCTCAAGTTGATATTGTGTATATTTCTTCTGAAACGATGGTTTTAATAAGCTTTCATCGAATTTACAAAACTTCTGTGTTTCGTAAAGGGGTTATTATAGGACAATACATATATATATATATTGAGGGTATTGTGGTATATTTGGTACAATTTTCCAGACCCCGAATCACGAATCGACGCTATTGGCTAATCCAAGTTTGAGTGCATTTGATTGGCTCTGAGGACACGTATATTCAACCAATCAGAACTCACGCGTGATTCAATATGGATTCGACAATCCATGCGAATTTTAAAAGTTTATAGCGAATATTCACAATATATGCCATTGTATAGGAATCGGGCGTTTCGGTGTGTGTGGTCGTCCAAATACAACTCGGATCGGATCTTGACCAGACATCCCGACTGCCACGTGGCAGCTGCGTCGGACAAGGCGTTCTTCCTCCACACGTTGATTTGTCCCACAACATCATCATCTTCTTCGTCCCGCCGTCGACTCCTTCGATGTCGTCGCCGTCGGTCATCGGCAGCTCGGCCTCAACATGCTCCGTACGATTGTCCTTCGCTTGTGGGCACTGCTGTCATGAATGGGGGGGGCACGTCGCCGATGCCCCAGCTCGAGTCATTTGTGACGGCGTTGGCGACGAGAACGAACGGCGTCGACGCGGCCGTCCGCGCGTGGCAAGTGACCCACCGGATGTCGATTACGTTCCACCTCATGCACAACCGCTTCTGCCACCACGTCCACCGCGCCCACAAGAGCAACAACGTCATGTACGTCGTGGACCTGGTCCGGCACGTTGTGGTTCAACGGTGCCACGACCCCCTCTGTGCGCACTACACGTCCCCACCATGGCCCGTTCCGCCAGCTCTATGTGCTACGTCGATCGAATCATACTTCCCAGACGACGCACCCAGTGGTTGACGTCAGGTGTGGATAAGCTGTTGTGTTTATCCTGGACTATATCAATATGCGCATGTATTGCAACGTCGTACGACATGTCCGAGATGGCGTGGATACTATTGAGAGCGCCAATTCAAACATCGAGTGAGGCCGCAGTACCATTTGGTGGAAGGGGCAACGCAAGGAGTGCTTCACGGGGTAGATAAGTGTAGTTGATAGGGCAATTGCGAAACAAGAAGATATAAGGATGGCGTGCGTGGTTCCTTGTCCAGAAGTACGTCCATTCCACGTCGAACGGGTAGGACTGGGTCGAAATCTCATTGCTTCACGCCATTGCAATGGGCTGCTGTGTCGTGTCGTACCAGCGACGATAAGTGGGGCCACAACATCCAAGGATTACTCTAGATGAAAAGGGAGGCAACGCAAGGATCTAACTGTACGTCGTTCCAGTGGAGGGTAGAACCACACAGCGTGCGTTGAGGCGTAGAACAGTTCCAACCCCGTTCAAGGGCTTGGGTGGCAGCAGGAGCTTATATTGGATCGAAGATCGACTTTGAGAACACGTATTAATTTTTTGATGCGCTTTTGGCGTTTCACCATTCTGGAACCAAGTCAACAAAAAATACGACAGGTTGTGGAGGGTCGACCGCAACGTCAACTCATACTTCCTAGTAGTACTAATAGTAAGCACGACATACTGTATGGTCAGACAAACCACGTGGATATCACTTTGCGTGGATGGTATCCATGCAATTCAACGCGTCGTGACACTTGTCCAACGTGACGCACACTCTTGATTCACATGAGATTACGTACCTTGCCTCACACTGGATTGGAGATTCGGTACATTCCGAAATTACTTGTCTTGGATTGGCTATAATCAATTTTGTTTTTGAAAGGACAAGTGGATATTAGCCAATCCGATGCCTCGGCGCGGCTTGGAGGGATTGGGAAATTTGAAGAAAACCGAGGACGGATACGTAATATCACGGAAAGGTAACACCTTGACATATTCTACAACTTTAGGGTGAGATATATATTATGCTTTTTAGTCAAATTTGCCGATTTTGGGGGATTGATGAAATCGCCAACTAATCGAGGAAAGGAGTATGATTGGCTATAAATTTTGAAGGTTGAATTATGATTGGATCAAAGTATTGATTGATGGATTGCAGTCTCAAAGATACCTCCTTAACTCAGAAATTTTGAAGGTCCGACATCTCCATTATGCGCGTCCCACAATGACCTCAAGTAAGCGACGCAGTTGCGAAGCGATATCATGTCCAAATATACTGGGCGAACACTACTAGTACTATACAGCATAAGGGATTGATTCGTGCCTCACCGACTACCTTATATGGAACTATCTGGTTTCTGCCCGACGAGTATGGAGGACCAATTCAATCATTTATGCTAACACATGGTCATATTTACGACGAGAACGACATGGGATTAAGCGCCGACTGTTTCGTGGAACGAATCCCCTAGCGCGATGATGTTGGCCGTGTCCAAGACGTCGCAGTGGACTGGCGCGATGGCGCTCAAGACGGCGGCTTTCGCCAGTGCACCCACAGGACACGTCGCGAGCAATTCACCTCCGAGCACGGGCACCCGCGACAGCACCGCCGACACCGGACCCAACTATCATCACCATGAGCGTTAAACGTCACGACGACAGCATACCTGACGGGCGGCAAACGACAACGGGGCCCCCACCAGTTGCAGCGGCAGGAACAGGTCCGTGTTGTTCACGTGGACTCGACGCGTGCCGTAGACAAAGCCAGGTCGAAGGGACACACCGGTCTTTGGAAAGCTGTTCATAGAAGAAGAGGAGGAGGGTCAACTAAGAGCACAATGATCACGAGTAGATGGAAGGAATGGGGAGCAGCGTACTGGGCTCGGACAGCGGCCTCGGCGCGTTCTTTGCCGTTAAAGTAGCCGTACAGTGGCGCCCACGTGGGAATGTGCCTGCCGACACGAGACTCGGAGATGAACACAAAACGTTCCGTGCCTGCGCATGTCCATTTGATCAAAAAGAAGTAGAGACGGCATGGAGAACATCAAGCACCTGCATCCTTGGCTGCTCGAACGGCCTCGATGGTCGCATCGCCACAAAGTCGCTGCATGTGCTCGTTGCTTCCAAACGCACCGACAGTAGAAATCACGCCCGTCGTGCCTAATGAGCAGTGGTCTATGAATCCCAAGGTGAGGTCGCGTCCTACCTGCGACGGCCTTTTGTAGGTCCTCTTTGGAAAAGACATCTCCTTGGAACCATTCCACCTACATCGTAGCTCTTCGTCAAGTCCATGACGTCATGTGTGGGTTGATTGAGAGAAGCGTACTTTGTCGAGCCACGGGGTGTTGTCCCACGCAGGGCGACCTCCGCGGTTCAAACTGCGCACGGTGATGCCTTTCTGGACGGCGCGCTGTAAGATGTTGCTCCCAACGTAGCCCGTACCACCGACCACGAGAAGCAAGTGTTGGGACACATCATGCACCACTCGGCGGCCAGACATGATGATAATGCGATATGAAAATAGATCACAAATGTGCGGTGAACGATCCAACGAAGTTCCGTGGAGATCATCACTCTTTCATGGAATGATGGTACTTGGGCATCATCTTTATCCTGACTGCATTGGCTCGGGTTACGTTGGGCAAAGATAATGGGGATCTCTATGAGAGCCCAGTGCCTTTGGCATGGTGCGGCCTAGAGATGTCAATCTTGGTGCGTGGCACATACAGTATGTACTAGTAGATCTGTAGGACACGGCTGTGAGATCTAGTACTGGTAAGTACTGAGGTTGGAACGACATCTCTAAGTTGATTGCCTGAGCATCGTACACCTGTACCATTAAGTATACTGAGGTTGGAGCAACATCTCAAAGTTGATTGCCTGAGCATCGTACACGTGATCCCATGCATATGAGCATGGCGAATGCAAATGGTTCCGCGCGGCCCTTGCTCGTATACGTCCATACCACTCAGCCCCCCACATCTCACGAAGCGTGGAATCATCTCAGATTCCCTCCAGGACGTTGGCGCGTTTCCTTACTGCACATCGTCATCTTCGAGCATCTTCATCCCCACACTATGCAGCACCATCTCCATCTGCACTACCAGTACAGGATGTACACACAGGACGCTTTGCTCGATTCCACCATCCTGCCAGCCCCAGCATCAACAAGCCACCATATGCCGCGTGGAAATCCTGCCAATCCAAGTCGTTGTGATTTAAGCCTTGAAGCTAATTACCACGAAAATGCTGGCATTTGATTGGTTAAAATAGATACCGCGGTTAGGGTGCAACCACACGTTGTATTGTATATCCATTTCACTTTTCAATCGAATGTGGCGCTCGCGTGTATCGGCGGCCGTCGCGCCTGTCCGCCCCATCGTCCAACGCAGCCATGCAACGTCCTTCTCGTTGTGCATGGAGAAGCAACTCCGGTGCATGAGTAAAGAACTGCACCCTCGACGCGTTGCGAAGCCGCTCCCGGAAGCATGGGCCAAGTTGGCGACCAAGGAAATCAAAGGCAAGGACCCAGAAAAGGCGCTGCTGTGGAAGACGCCCGAAGGCATCAACATCAAGCCCCTCTACACGAAGGATGACTTGGAGGTATGTCGTGCCGCCAGTCCCTGCTCGCCACCTCTCAATAACCTGATCCGTCATAGGACTTGGACCCCGCTCAACTGCCGGGTGTGTTTCCATACACCCGCGGCCCGTACGCGTCCATGTACACGGCCAAGCCGTGGACTGTGCGTCAGGTACATTCCCCATGCTGCTCGTCCTTTCTCGTAGGTTGTGTGTCACAAACTCCTCGTAGTACGCCGGTTTCAGTACCGCCGAGGAATCGAACGCCTTTTACCGCAAGAACTTGGCTGCGGGGCAACAAGGGTTGAGTGTCGCCTTCGATTTGGCGACCCATCGCGGGTACGATTCCGACCATCCCCGCGTCCAGGGCGACGTGGGGATGGCGGGCGTGCCCATCGATTCGGTGGAAGACATGAAGGTATACGCACACCTTCATGCACGGATGTGCCTTCTTGTTGACATATCTGCTCCTAGGTCTTGTTTGACGGCATCCCACTTGACAAAATGTCCGTGTCCATGACTATGAACGGCGCCGTGCTGCCCATCCTGGCCATGTACATTGTCGCGGCGGAAGAGCAAGGTGTGGATCAAAAGTTGCTCGCCGGCACGATCCAAAACGACATTCTGAAGGAATTCATGGTCCGCAACACGTTTATCTTCCCGCCGCAGCCGTCCATGCGTATCATCCAGGTATTTCTATCATCTACGATGGATTTGTATCATTTTCACGACATTTTGTATCATTTTCACGCCATTTGTATCATTTCCACAACATTTTGTGTCTTTTTCAGGACATTTTGTGTCGAATATGCCCTAAAAAGTGATAAATTTCAACTTTTTTGTTGTTTGGTGCACCTTGTGTGACTTGTAACGACGATATTGTTTGTAGGATATCTTTGGGTACACGTCGGAGTACATGCCCAAGTACAATTCGATCTCGATTTCGGGGTACCACATGCAAGAAGCCGGCGCGGACGCGCGCTTGGAACTTGCGTTTACGATTGCCGACGGCATCGAGTACGTGAATGCTGCCGTGGCCGCGGGCCTGGACGTCGACCTTGTCGCCCCACGCTTGTCGTTCTTCTTTGCGATCGGCATGAACTTTTACATGGAGGTGCGAATGTCCTCCTTATTTTGGTCGTAAATTTGTGTTTCGTGATCAAAAATACAATCCAAATCCCACTATGAGGATTTGTTCAACGAGTATATATTGGCCATTTCACTCAAATTCGGACTACACGCTTCATTTGATCGATTTAAGCTTGTATAATCTATACCATACAACGAGTAGTATATATCTGGGTTGGCCGAATCAAACCATGTTTGGATTGGTAAAAATTCGACACGACATGATGTTTTGATTGGCTTAGGTGGTTGTTTTTATTCTGTTACGACATTCGATTCTACTGACGGCTTATGTTTCGACTCGATTCGACAACATCTCATGTCTGACATATTGATAAATATACTAGTATATATTGTCCTTTGGACTTTGGTGCTGATTCGCCAAATCTATCGATTTATTCTTTGTACTAACTTTTGTATGTAAAGTGTATTGACCTGTGGTGATTGGTATCACACTAATCGAAGTCTCACACTATTTAAACGTTGATCATGGTTTCCTGCAATCTGATTGGCTAAATCCTTCTGCCGATGATTCTTCTATACATTATTTGGTTGTGTCGATTCATTCTCCATGTCGCTCCAGTTTAGAATAAACACAACATATATATATAGGTGGCGAAATTGCGTGCGGCGCGCAAGTTGTGGGCGCTGTTGATCCAGGAAAAGTTTGCCCCCAAGAACCCCAAGAGTTTGCTCCTGCGTACGCATTGCCAGGTACGATTTCGTTCATTTATCAATGTTTCGTCGTGTTTATCTTCATATATTTGGTGTTGTGATGGGGGTAGACGTCGGGATATTCGCTGACGGAGCAAGACCCGTACAACAACATCATCCGCACGACAGTCGAGGCCATGGCCAGTGTCATGGGCGGCACGCAAAGTCTGCACACGAACGCGCTCGACGAGGCGCTGGGGCTCCCGACAGAGTTTTCGGCCCGCATGGCGCGCAATACGCAGCTGATTTTGCAAGAAGAAACGGGCATCCCCAAGGTTGTCCGATAGATGATCGTTCATTTGTTCACATATGTAGATGAAATAAGCCTTCATTGATTCGGATCCTTTGGTGGATGGATTAGGTGGCGGATCCGTGGGGCGGGTCGTACTTGATGGAAAATTTGACGCAGGAACTGGTCGATTCGGCCATGGAAATCATCCGCGAGGTAGATATCTATATCTGTAGATATACCTCAATTGAAGTTGGCTATATATATATATTATATTGTGAATTTCACCCAAATTTGGACTTGTGGGTGATTTAGCGAAGTAGCTTTCGAATCTATTTGATCCCATTTAATCTTGAACATATTATACTATACCAATATTATTATATATTGGTTTTGCCCAATGCGGAGGGGTCAAGCATTTGGATTGGCAGAAATTCGACATGTGAGTCATGACGATGGATTGATTTGTTGCGATGTAGGTGGAAGACTTGGGGGGGATGGCCAAAGCGATTGAATCGGGCATGGCCAAGTTGCGCATCGAGGAGAGCGCGACCAAGAAGCAGGCGCGTATCGACAGTCGCGAGGAAGTGATCGTGGGCGTCAACAAGTACCGCCTCCAAAATGAAGACCGCGTGGACGTGCTTTCGATCGACAACACCAAAGTCCGCGAGCAGCAGATCAACCGTATCAACGTACGACTGTATATATATATATATTCCTGTCACAACTGACTGACGTATTTATGTAAAAATCGTTCGATGTCACACTAATTGCTGTCTCACACTAATTCGATGATGTTGAATTGGTCGAAGAGTGGATTTGATTGGCCAGTTGGTTCGAGTTGTGGGTTTTGATTGGTCGATTGTCTGCCGATTTGGTGCTGCTCATTCGATTGAGCACCCAAACTCTCCAATTTCGAATCGACTTGCCAATATATATTTCGGTCTTTGTATCGCTCAGAACGACATTGACCTTGTATCTATGAGACTCTTGTATACATCTCACGAATTGCTGTTTCACTTCTGTATCACAAATATCAATTTATGTTTCTTTATAGGGTTCAATCACTGGATGACTGTAAATCGAATGCCTAGTTGGTGTGAAATATGTGTGCTTACTAAATTTGATGCACAATATTGTTTCAGTGTTTCATTCAGCCCCCCCTGATGGTGTGCTACATCGAAATGTATGCACATTCTTACATGCATAATAATAATATAAATGTTGTATGCATAGGAGACCAAGAAGAACCGTGACGAAGCTGTGGCCCAAGAGTGTTTGAACCGACTGATCCACTCTGCGAAACTGACAGAGTCGACGGGCCCCGGCACGAACGAGTTCAACTTGCTCAAGCTGGCGGTGGCCGCTGCCCGGGCCCGCTGCACCGTGGGCGAAATTTCCGACGCGCTCGAGACGATCTGGGGCCGCCACGTGCCCAAGGTATTCCTGTTTGTATAGGTGTGTTGTAAGGTTTTGACATATCATACAGAGTTCGGTCGTGACGGGGGCCTACCGCGATACGTTTTTGGGTACAGAGGCGGAAGGCGAGTACAACGACGTGCTGGCGGAAGTGGAGCTGTTTGCCGAGCGCCAGGGGCGTCGGCCGCGGCTGCTTGTGGCCAAGATGGGTCAAGACGGCCACGACCGAGGGGCCAAGGTGATCGCGTCGGGGTTTTCCGACTTGGGCTTTGACGTGGACGTTGGCCCGCTCTTCTCGGTACGTTGACAGGTCTACACATAAACCCACGATCTGATGATTGATGCTGTAGACGCCAGAAGAAGTGGCGCGCCAGGCCGTGGATTCGGACGTGCATTGCGTGGGCGTCAGTTCCCAGGTAGGTAGAGAGACACACGTCCACCAATGATGGAGAAATGTATGGGGATATATGGCCTTTGAGCCAAACTTTGGAGATTTGTGTGCTAATATCATCCGTCGATCGATTGTTTGTACTAACTTTTGGATGTCAACACATTGACCAGTAATCTACAAGTCACTCTGACTGATTCAATGACGAAGCGAGGCTTTAATTGGCCGCTTGATTCGTGGGCTGGTTTGGATTGGTCGATCGAGTATCGGCCGATGTGTATTTGTTTTATGCTCATATTGCGTGCCCCCCTCCTATCTCGAAGAATCGGCTAGACAATATGCTATAATACTCTGACGGCATTTGTAGGCGGCAGGACACAATACGTTGGTGCCGGCGTTGATGCAAGCGTTGAAAGATCAAGGCGCCGAGCACATTTTGGTCATTTGTGGCGGCGTGATCCCTCCCAAGGTAGTTTTCAATGGGGTAGTTAGTTGGGTTTCACGTGTGGGGGTGTTAGGACTACGACTTTTTGTACGAGCAAGGCGTGGGGGCGATCTTTGGCCCTGGCACGCGGTTGCCCACGGCAGCCCACGACACGATCCAAGCCATCTACAAAAAGATCAAGCAGAACGAACAGTCCAACAATGCGTAGGCTAGCTACTGTAGTACTTCCTCCGTTTCATAAAACTGGAGACCTTTTTATCCGGAAGAATTTTATCTTGATTTATGTAGGCCAAACATATCACAAAACTGTATTTTTATTCAAAATCCGCATTGTACGACAGGAGTCAGCATGATAT
>NW_009798281.1:897851-955127 GCF_000520075.1 Aphanomyces astaci
GGACGATGACACGTCTGACAAGACGCCGGACTTCTGGGGCGAAGTACTCAACCCGTCGAGTTGGCCGCACATTTCGCCACCGACGACCCCGCCCCCATCCAACGTCGCCACTGCCGTGTTTGATGAACATAGTGATGGCCACGATCAAGAAGACCTGGGCGTTGCCCCCACGGAAGTCTTCGTCGACGACGAAGGCGATGCGCTGCATGCCACCATGGACGAAGACGACCTTTTCACGACATTTCCGGTTCGACATCGGTACGCCGCGGACAACACAACCGTCGTTGGGTACAAGTCCGTGCCCTTCCACGGTGAGGACGTGCGGCTCTGGCGACAGCAACGACTGGCGCACTTGCTGCCCACCGTGGCCGAGAAAACGGTCGGCCCGTCGGACCAGCTAGGCAAGCGGTTCCATAATCGGAGCAAGACTTCGCTGAAGGCGACTGCCCACGAGATGGACGATGACACGTCTGACAAGACGCCGGACTTCTGGGGCGAAGTACTCAACCCGTCGAGTTGGCCGCTCATTTCGCCACCGACGACCCCGCCCCCATCCAACGTCGCCACTGCCGTGTTTGGTGAACATAGTGATGGCCACGATCAAGAAGACCTGGGCGTTGCCCCCACGGAAGTCTTCGTCGACGACGAAGGCGATGCGCTGCATGCCACCATGGACGAAGACGACCTTTTCACGACATTTCCGGTTCGACATCGGTACGCCGCGGACAACACAACCGTCGTTGGGTACAAGTCCGTGCCCTTCCACGGTGAGGACGTGCGGCTCTGGCGACAGCAACGACTGGCGCACTTGCTGCCCACCGTGGCCGAGAAAACGGTCGGCCCGTCGGACCAGCTAGGCAAGCGGTTCCATAGTCGGAGCAAGACTTCGCCGAAGGCGACTGCCCACGAGATGGACGATGACACGTCTGACAAGACGCCGGACTTCTGGGGCGAAGTACTCAACCCGTCGAGTTGGCCGCTCATTTCGCCACCGACGACCCCGCCCCCATCCAACGTCGCCACTGCCGTGTTTGGTGAACATAGTGATGGCCACGATCATTCCGTCCCCTATGACCTCGCCCCAATCAAACTTACCGTAATACTGTACTTAATGCACTGTTGTTCAGTTGATTTGATGCCCAAGTGTTATATGGGCCTTGCGTTGGGTGCATGCTACAACGATGGATGCTGTGATTATTGATCTTCCTTTGTTGTATTACTACGTAATAGAATTTTTTTTATGGTACTCGTACGATGCTACCTGGACGGAGCAGTCACCAATACAGGTAAGGAAAATAGTATTTATGTTTGTTTCTGTAAAAGAAATGAAAATTATACTTATTTGTGACATGCAACCAGGATTATTTTCTTATTCTAACTTGACACAGAATAAATAATTCTTTCAGCTAGTCGTCCGAATGAATAATTTATTGACAGTGATTAATTCAACAATGTTGTAACCCCTGAATATCGAGCCTTCACAAAGTGCATTATTTATATTATTTCTTGAGGCACATCTGAAGCTGTCCTTGGCGTCCAGCGGATGACTTATTCTTCGACTAGGTCTTTTTTTCAATAAAGAAGTATTATTCCAGTGAATAAAATACTCCGCGTTTTCGAACGGTGCATGGAGTAATGTATTGCCTTGGTATTGAATATCGATCGACCTAGCAGAGATGGGTTGGGTGATGTCACTTGAGTGCAGCGCAGGACACTGCACTGTTGTTGCTACTGCCTTCGGTGGTCGTGTCCCAGCCCACGCGCACATTGCGTATCGCATGCTGCTGCTGGTGGTGTGTGGCGTGCTGCAGTTCCGCTAGTTTCTTCTTTGTATAATACCCCACGGCCACAAGTCCGAGAAGCCCCGACCCGATGCCACAACCCATAATCACGAGTTTCTCGTTGCGTGCCTTGCCTTCGTCCGAAAACAGTTTGGCCACGTCTTTTGCTTGGCTCCCCACGTAGCTCCAAAACACAGAGAATGGTATGCCACAGACGAAGTTGGTCACAACGAACCGACCCGTGGGCACGTGCAGGACACTGAGCATGTAGCACTTGATGGTCAAAGGCATGTACGACAGCTGGGCGCAAAAGAGCAGCTGCCAGCTGCTGGTGGCGTCCGACGCAAACACGAGCGAGATGGCGTGGACAATGGGGTACTTCCGCATCCACACGACGACCACGTCCCCGAGAAAGTAGCGCCCCAGCATAAACGCTAGTGCACTCCCCGTGGTTTTCCCCAGCGTAGAGACCAACGCACCCCCGGCCCAGCCAAAGAGGAACCCGCAAAGCGCTTCCAGCACCGTCGCTGGGATGCCCACCACAACCGACACGACAAACATTCCCGCCATGGCCAATACCCCCAGCGCTACGTGATGCTACACCATAGTCAGAGCTTGACACCACAATCATACTGCAGTACCTCGGTCCATATGGACAAGATTTCCATATAGTTGCCAATGCGCAGGTACCGGATGCACATGGCCACGCCAACCACAACGCACACAAACATTATCATTTTCCACCGCCGCTGGACTCTTGCTCGGAACGAAGGCCGCGACGACGATGCTACTGACGACATTGAAGTCACTACTTTGGTCGACGACGAAGGTGCAGTGGGGAGGTACGGCACATCGGCGTTGCAGATTGGTGGCGCGGTCGCGGTTTCGTTCCCAGGCCGGATCATTGTGGTTGTGTATGGTTTAGACTCATCGAACCTATAGAGAACACCACCGTGGCTAAACATAGCGTTGGTGTTGTGCAGTCGTTGTTGACGTTTCAACATGTCACCAAACACAACAGCACCCACGGTGAAACGATATCTGCCGTGAGCTGCTTGGTTCACTACGTAACGTTAATGGTATTGTTCATTCCCCGCTGAGGTTTAGGTATTTTTTACCGAGGTTATCTCACCGAATTCACAGGGGTAAATCCACCACCCCAAAAGTCACACCTGTATGCCACAAGTCCCCACTATACAAGTACCGCAGAATGCCAATTGTTGCAAGTTACATATTTTTTTGTTTGTGGGAGAATGGCCATAAATCATGATTGAGATATACTGTATTGTAGACAATTTTCAGGGCAATCAACCAATTATCAACAACAACAACATGCTTTGTATTTCGCTGTATACAGCTCATCATATAACGTAAAAAAACAATTTAACTGTAAGATAACTCTTTTGGAGGCGTCGGAGAAGAATGGACATAACTTTTGAGTCTGTTACGATATTTGAGTTTTGAAAAGTAATTATAAAGTGGTGTACCAATTGTTGATGTATTATGTTATCCTATGTGTTGTATGGCTACGAGAATACATATTCACAGGTTAGTTATGTGATTGGCGCTTTTTCAATTTAGGCCCTTGAACCTCATTTTTTATCTTTTGGCGAAAAACGCGATATTTGGCAAAATATTAATTCTCCAAATTTTGGATCCGGAGAGGTAACTTTTCATTTTTTGCCGATTTCTTAGTAATTGCCAAAATATCGATTTTGGCCTTTTTTCTGACATCCAGACCTCACCCTTACAGTTAGTACTAGTATATATAACAGCCTTCAAATTTAGTGTGTTTTGCCCGAAATATAACCAGACCTCCCAAAACTGCGGTGGGATGCATTAAAGTGCCAATTTATGGCGTACATGTGCCAACTAACGACGTACTAGTAGTATCATATATCGACTTTTTTTCTGAATGGCAAGAACTGATAATCGTCGAGTCTCTTTCGAAATCAGCTTGATCCAGAGAATAAAAAATAAGTGACAACTACAGTAAATTCTTCGAATTACTTTGAACCAAATTTTCAAATTATTTATGGTGTGGTCCAGACCCACCCTGGGTGGGTGACCCCAATCTTTGCCCAATTAATATTTCGAAAATTTGGTTCAAAGTAATACGATGAATTTACAGTTAACGTTAGTTGTCACCTACCGTGCGTTTGGGCAAAACGAATGTATTGGTTAATTCTTCCATAACTTTTCCCCCATGTATCACTTTTCAGATCTGAAGGTATATACGAATATAGGAGAAATCAGTTCATCGGGTGAGGGTTTTATAATCAATAAAACGGGATATTAAAATAGATATCGTTGTTTCAAATTTCGCTCCTGCCATACATTCTGATCAAATTAATATACTCAGAACAGCGATATTTAAATAAAAGTTAGTTCTGCAATCAGGCCATAATTTATAATAATACGAGCGGGCTGAAAGTCAAGTACTACTGTACCGTAGTGGATTTTCTCTTTGCAAGTTTTTAAAATTTCGAGCTATTTTATTTTCAATACGTGCCAATCCGACCCAAGCAAATGCTTGGATTCCCCATGTCGCGAAGGCACATAAGTTTATCACCATTCATATTTAGCCTTCAAAACTGGGGATTCATCATCTTTACAGTTAATTCACAGACGAAGCGATTAAGAAAAAAAAGAGCTAAATCCGACCAGTATTTTAAACCAAAAGATTCGTTTTGCCCAAACGCACGGTATGTTTTACTGTCTGGATCAAGCTGATTTGAATTTTCAGAATAGAAGTCCCTTGAACCGCTTTGCTATTTTTTGGCAAATGAACGCGAAATTCGGTAAAATATTGAATTCTCCAAATTTTGGATCCAGACAGGTAACTTTCATAGAAATTGCCAAAATATCCGAGGCTTTTGGCCTTTTCTTTGACATCCCGACTCACCCTAAGCATTTGTACACATAATTATCAGAAATATCCAGGAGAGGTGACGGTCCGTCCAAATTCGTCGAAAATGCCCGAAATTATTACACGTCGATTGAAGGTCTGGTTATAAAGGCCAGTTTTACACAGTTGTCCAGTGTACAAATGGGTTATACTGTAATTACCTACAAAATCACTCGCAACACACATCGTGTGGATTATAGAGGGACCAAATTAGAGGTAAATGCTCTTACGTTATGTTTGAAGAGTCCTACAACTCGCAATTGTTAGGACACTTGTACACCGTTCACCATGTCGTCGTCAATACCGCCTTATCAGGTTCATTCCAAGTGGAGTGCCAGTATATGAGTACCCCAGACAGCCTACCAGGTAGGTGGCGCGGACGATGTGGAACGAGCACGACCAGAACCCCAAAAACACTACATTCTCAACAATTTGATGCAGTACACTGTATACTGGCACTCCACTTGGAATGAACCTAATAAGGTGGTATTGACGACGATATCGTGAACGGTGTACAAGTGTGTCGTAGGCAATTGCAAGTTGTTACTACAGTCAGCAAACATGCATGTATAGCAAGAGGGGCTTAGCCGACAGGCAGATGTCGCCCAACCTGGTCGAAAATAGAACAGGCGGCAAGTTTTGGATCTTGATGGGCCAATCAAATCATGGGATGAAACCCACCTGTAATAAAATGCACTTTTCCATGTACAGCATACGATATGTCATATAAATCGAACCGGTTATTATATTTTCAAATGCCGATACAAATGTCAAGCTAAATCCCATGTCCCTGGTTTCTCGTTGAGTCGTCGCAGCATATTGGCATTGCGCGAAGAACATGGCATCCACTGCGATTATGATGGACGGAAGCATGGACGTAGATGCCGCCGTGGAAAGCCTTCGAGCGCTGAAATTGGGTAGCGACATGACAGGTCACAGTCGGAGCAAAGGAGGCGGGTTTGACGAAGTGCACGACCATGCCGTCCGCGTTCGCGAGCACTACGAAGCGCTGATGGTAGACCAAGCCAAGCGATCGCACATGGTCGCCCAAGAGAACTTGCAGCTCCGATCGATGTTAGGGACGATGGAGAACCAGAATCAAGCGCTTCGGCAAACGGTGCATGCGTTGGAGGGGTACCGAGACAAGGCGGAGGCGCAACAGGCACAAATTGACCAGTTGCAGAACGAAATGCGGACGCTGAAGCAATCCAACTACTCGTTGCAGGTGTATCTCCAACAAGCCGATCACTCAAGAAGCATGGGTCATCTACCTCGACCACCTGATGTATATTAAGTTCGTAACAATGAAGGGGTTTTCGTTCAATCTTCGGAATGAGGCGATGTTGGTGCGCGGCTCATTGGCGGGCGAGCAAGCGATCGACATGCTTCCAAGAGTCTGCACGAAGCATCAACTCACATTCGTTTCGTTGTGGACGAACATTCAGTACCGTGTTTGCGACTGCATCTGCGCCGAGAATACTGACGCCGCCATGCGAAGGTCGTCCAGAAGAGCATTCACCTGGTGCATGCAATGAATAATGAACGGTCTAACTATCAAGTGCGCACCTCCATCTCCACTTCGGTCACCTACTCTTTTGAAAATGAGGAGTTGCATTCGTCAAGGGGTTGAGATATAATGTACCTTGCCTTCGATGTCCAAGAGGGCTTGAATTGGCAAGTCCACGACAGGTTGCGGGGTAGTGTTGTGTTGTCTGCATCAAGGCATGAAGATGAGGGCGGGTATACAGTAGTTGGATGCCGCTCCCTAACGACGTACGCTTTGTCACCGCGCCTGTTCTGGGAGGTTGCAGACGTTGCATTGGTAGGCATCCACACCGCCTTCGAATGCGAAGATCGAATCAATGAACGTGGGCTACAAGGACGACGTCTCATGCGACGATATCTGCAACTGTATCACAAGTGGATGCGCGCTACATGAAGGCATTCGCTGTGGACGGCTTGTGCAGCGGCAGTTCGCGCGGCGGAATGCGATTTGCGTTTGGCACCACCATTTCAAACAATCTCGACGTCAAAGAATTTTCGTTAATTATATAAATATCTACCATTTTGTATGCCTCATAAGGGCAAACCGTTGGCAGGTAAAAAATACTTCAGTACTACTGGTACAATACACTACAAAAAAAGCCACTTCAAAGCACTGGAGAAGGTTGGAGGGTGATGATGCTGCCAACGCGACTGCTGATGCTGCCGCATGTCCGCTTGCTTCGCTCGCAAGTCCATCGATGTGGAGCCTTCCCTGTGTCCATGCAGCATCTGCCAACTGACAACCGCATGCACATGGCACGATTTTTTGCGACATCCAAATCCCCGTCCACTGCTGTCGGAAGTGCCCCACGCCGCCCCAAGCTGCTCGGCAACAATGACGATTTCAACCCACGCAGCCCTAGCGACGTTCCCAGCGATGTCTTGTACGAGTACAACCGCAACGTAAGTGTTGTATGCGTGCATATGTCCAATCCCGATCGACGATGACCGGGACCTTGTTCTAGCGCTACTTTACGATGATCTCGTCCGCGTCCTTGCTTCAAATCGCGTTTTGGTCGTGGCTCAAGGGCACCGAGGCCACTCTTCCAGGTAATTACGTCCGTCCACGTCTTTCAATCACCCGACGCGCTTGTTGCAGCCGCGCCCGTTGCGCTCCCGGCCGCGGCGTTGGACCCGAGCTTCCTCTCCATCGTAACCAACGAAGCATGGTCGACCGTTGGGTTGGGGTCGAGTGTTATCATGGCGGTAGTCGTGGTCTTCTTTTCCCAGGTACGCCCTTCCCATCATTTATCCTGTCGGCCGTTCATTGCTTTCGCAGCGCTCCATCTCGCGAATCTCGGTCATTTCCGGCGGCAGCAAGCTCCGCCTCACGACTCAAAAGTTCCTTGGCGTACGTGGAAACCCCCCCTTCGCTTCCTTCCTTCCATCTTGTGCATCATCACCATTATCATGTAGGGCATGTCGCCGCCGCTGGACTTCCCCGTCGCCCAACTGCGCGCCGCGTCCATCTCGGACAAGTACATTTCCGTCAAAGTCGGGTCCGAACTCGGGTTTTACCTCATCGATTTGGATGGCCAGTTTTACAACCGCGCTAAGCTGGACCAGTTGCTCCAGGTACCGCTTGCCCTGGGGGCGGCGAACGCCGCAGCAACAACCCGTGCGTCGTCCACTCGGCCTAAGCCCAAAGAACCATTCCGTGCGCCTATTCGTACCGACCTTCCCAAGACCGAATGGAAGAAAAAGTAAATAAACAAGTTATTACCAGTATTAATAATTATACCGGTAGATAGTATTGTGGATTCGGTACAAATTTCCAGACCTACCGGTAGTCGAATCACGAACTATCGCCGCTATTGGCTATTTTAATCCAATTTTGAGTAGATTTGATTGGCTCTTAACAGAAATAGACAAGTATATTCAACCAATCAGAACTCGAGTGTGATTCAAATTTGGCGCGAATACTTTGCAAGTTTATATTGTCGATTTGACACAAATTTGGGGAGGGGTGCAATCGAATCGCGCCGACCAAACCGATCCACAATCGATCTGATTGGTTGAATTTCATTGACAGGGCTTTGATTGGTTAATACTGTTGAGCTCATCTGAAGTAGCCAATCAAATCGATTTAAATTTCAACGAGAAACCACGCCACAACACGAAAGCACAATACAGCGAGTTCATAATAATCGTAATTCTACTCGACTTTCATAGTGTAGTACAAGCGACACAACACACATGGGGAATGTTCCCAATGGATAATTTCGTGCGAGTTTTCCTTAACGTCGTTGAAAGTTCTCATAGAGGGCGTCGAGTTGGTGCTGGGTGTGCATTTTCCGCGCACTTTCCACGAGTTTGCTGTGGCTACCGCCCAGCTCTTTGAGCGCATGGAGCAAACCAGTCGTGTCATCTTGGGCGAGGAGAAGCGTGCGGCTGTCGTGCAACATGGCGACGCACAGCATGTCGACGAATGCAAAATCCGTGGGAGAAAGCCCAAAGATGGAATCCCAAATCACCCACACTTGGTACATGGGAAATTCCCTCGCGAGGAGGAGGCGGAGCCACCGGAGCAAGTACACTTCTGGGGGAATGTGAAACGAGTGCAGATGTGCTGCGAGCACCGGGTCCACTCGGCGCAGGAGGACGTTGTGGATGTGGTCGCATTGCGCTTGAAGGAGGGACGAGTCGTCCCGACGTGGGGAAAATTCTCCACGACGGTCACAAGACGTGGCGTGCGGACAAAACATGGGGGCCATGCGTTCCATCACTTGTTCAAACAAGGCAAACGCGTCGTGCTCGAGGAAGCGGTCGTCCGTGAGGGTCGCCAAGAGCGTAGCCACGGCATGTTTGCAGTTCCTAGAGGGAATATTCCCATTCGATACGGTGTCAATGTTGGGATATTTCCTCGTCGCGTGGCAGCATGAAAGGTCGGACGTACGGCGTGCACGTGGCTTTAATCGCTGCGAAGGGTCGCATCTGCAGCAAACCGGTCGCGTCCAGCACATTTGTCGTGTCGACGTCCACCATATCCACATGCACATACGAGTCTTCTTCGCTTTGGTCGTCGATGGATACTTCTATATGAGAGTGATACATTTATAACCGTGTCGCGCATGTGTGGTCAAACCGGCAACGTCACGGCTGGGACTACTCCATCGTTCCACATGCAACAAGTACACGAGGACGGCCAAGAGCTCGCCCATGCCCTACGGACCACCAAAAACCATATTAGAACCAGTTCAAGCCACCACAGCCATCCATTATTCCAAAGATATGCCCATTACAACAAACGTACTTGATTGTATGAGATTGTGGGATGTTCCGCGGCGTACACGAGCAATACATGCAGCAACGTGCGTTGAATGCGGTCGTTCTGGAAGAACTGCATGGTACTTCTCGTTCGACGCACGTCTTTCCAGATCATATGCGCGACTTCATCCTCTGATCGTTTCTCGGTTGGATGGTCGTCCAAGTCGTTGGTCACGAACGACAACGCCTCGTCATACATCACAACGGGATGTCTCATTGAGTCCTACATGTATCATCCTTCTTGATCCATACACAAACAACACATGGCCACAAACAAATGACAGCATGTAGTAGCCTACACAGTACCTCGTCGTGCCCACACAAGCCCCTTGGCACATGCTTGGCGCGAAGCTGGTCGTAACGACGCCGGTGTCGTCTTGTGATGTCCACCCACTCCCCCAACGGCGCGTCCATGGGCAGACACCCCAACCAGAGCCGCCATGTGATGTTGCGCAAGCATGACCATGACAAGGCCCCACGCGCCGCCTGGCTGCGGATGTCCGTCTCGTCTGATCGCACGTACATCTCGAGGAATTCGTCGACGCGGGTGCTCATGTCGCGGGATTGGATCTCTTGGACTGTGGAGGTGGTGATGTGGCTCGACAGCCGCCGACGTCGACTACCGCCATCGCCGATGTTGGAGGATGCAGGGGGATCGGCATGCGATGGAAACGGCGCATCCATGGCCGCCGCTTCCAGCGTGGTGCAAATGAGATCGACCCATTCTTCCGCGTCATGGGGTGTGTCTGCGCACAAGTACCACGTCTGTTCGAGGGTAATGACGCAAAATACTTCTTCCATGAGGTCGACGCTGGCACTGTGCAGACGGATCATGCCCGTGGGGAGCTTGTCTGCAGTACAGCACCGCATGTTAGGCAACGACGGTGAGCAGGTGTAGTCAGTATACCTGCGGCATCCTTATAGTAGTAGAGTGTGAGATTGGTGACATCAGTGCCGACAAGAGCGACGATGTACGATTCCCACTTTCGCTGCATGCCTTGGACTTCGAGGAGCAACCGGCCAGCTCTTAGTCGAGGGAGATTCGCGGCCATCGATGACGCTGCTGTTGGTGTGGCCGCGCGGGATTCGCTGGACACAAGCGACGCGATGGAGGAAGAGGACAAGGATGCAGTCGCTGTCTTGATCATGCGACTGAGAAGTGTCACCGTGTCAGCTTCGTTGGCTGTTGATGCCGCCTTCATGGTGCTAGCGTTTCGACAATTTACTTGGACAAAGATTCGAGTCCTAATCTGATGGACCAATGAAAGTTTCAATTGTTTCATCAATAGATTTGATTGGCTGATTTAGTCCACCAGAATCGTTGTGGGATCGCGACTGTTGGCAACATATCGCAATGAAGTACTACCTGGCGGACCAGCTAGGTACCTTCCGCAGCGCCGCGTCAGAAGATGACATGAACCAATCGTTGGCCCTCATGTGTGTGCTTCTACTCGCTGCTGACGAGCGCACAGAATTTGCCGCCTCTGACGGTGCCACCGCCCTAGGAGACCACTTGATTAGGCTGTGTCACGAACAAGCCGCTGAGAGATACAGGTGGAAGGGGTCCAAAGCATTTGGTTTCAACGTGTCCGAGAAAGGATTGCACCAACTTGTGCGATTTCTCCTTGTTTCCATCGTTCATGCATCCTTGGAAGCTTCCATGGCTGCACAATTCTGCAGCGCCAACCTACCCCAGCTTCTGTTCGACGAGTTCGTCGTTTCGACCGAGAACTTCATTGCCGCTGAAGACATGGGGCCTAATCAAGACACCGACAGCGTCAATGCAACCCCCACAACGCCACCATCGGAGGTTTCATTGCGTATCCTGGCACTGGAAGGCCTGCGGAACCTCTGCTACGCAGTAAAATAGCATTTACATGTTCAGATGCTGACATGATACGCTACCTTATTCCGCTAGGACTGGCCACGTCCTCAGCTAAATAATTCGGCATTAGACACATTGTGGCAGATGTTACTCGCTACATCCACCGACTCTCCGACCTCCGCCAACGATAATGCAGATCAGCGCGATGGCACCATAGCCGGCCAATTGGCGTGCGACATCTTGAGTAACCTTGCATCCCATGCCCCAAGAGCATCCCACGCGACCAAGGACCGTGTGTCGTCCCTCCTGACGCTTCTTATATGCACCCACGACGCAAAACAATCGAGTTCTACACTCGATGGAAGGAATCTGTGTCCACAACTGGTGGCGATGGCCGACTTGGCGGCGAATTTGGCCAGAGATACCGAGTACTCGATCGTGCTCATATGTTCACTGGAACAACTCAAGCCAAGAACTCGAGCCAACACGTCGAGCCTGGCGTTCCTCACGCAGTGGGCGGACAACGTCAACGAAGACCCAGGCCTCCGCGCCAGCTTGCGTAGCCTGAATCACAACCTCGCGTGGACTGACGTCAGCACCAAAGTATGCGTCCAGAAGCTTGCGGCGTCTACGTTCTTGGAGAGGTTTCTGCATGTGCATGCCAATCAATGACGACACTTGTACAATGTCGATACACCTCCATGACGTGCTACAGTAGCTCGTACACCGTTGCTTCGTCACACTGTCACTGACTGCTGTCGGTAGATATTTCCCTTAACCAAGTACATATACGAATATACTTCCTCGATCCTCGATGGACATAAGCGGTACACACACTTGTGCTTTGCTTGTTTCTGCGTTGCAACTGATATAAAAATGGATCGACACGCGTTGTATTACAGTATCTTCATACAAGCACTTTACTAATCCCGTGGAAATTCATCGCTGCATACAAAGTAAATCCACTACTTCATCGTCAATTTCTAAGACAGACCCCATTTAAGGAAATTTGGAGGTTTCACTTTGGCAACTAAATGGGCGAGAAATGGACATTTCCTCAGCGTTCAATGTGAAGGCTGATCGGAATTGCGTGGCCTTCCACCATCATATTGTTATGCTGTACGTCGTCATGGTTTTCCTGCAATTATGCATTGGAGCCAACGAATGAGCCGTAGAATGCGTCACACTCGCAGGTAGGTACTACTACCAACTACAGTAGGTAGTAATTGTACACATACCTAGTACTTCCGCGTCCACATGGTCTGATCCACGCCGCAATCGCTTATGGTTTGCGTATACTAGTAAGCTTAGAAAGCCCCAAACTACTAGTAGTACACGGAGTACAGTATTACGTTGTACTTGGAATGATCTTCGTGTTCTGAGGAGCGCCACTTGTGAACTTTCTGGACTTTGCTGCAACACTGCGGACACTTGCGCACTTATTACCTAGTATGCCAGAAGCCCCAGACACCCGACTTTCGAGCGTGTCGACCCAGCCCAGCATTGAGCAGTCTCTGCGGGTGTGGTTGGATGCGCATGCACACCACTTTCACAGACCCACGGCCATCGATCTCACAAACGAGATCGAAAGGCGGCTTGGTCCACAGCACAACCGACGACACAAAAAGCGACGAATGCTGTGGATGATGGCCTGTTCTGCCATGGTCCTCACCGGTGCCGGCATGGCAGTCGCGATCGTCGTGGGTCGAACCGTGGCTGGCACATCGACCTCCGAGACCATCATTAGCCCAGTCCATGTGACCACCGCCACCCACATGCCGTTGCCGACGACGACGGGGACATTATCAGTGGCGGAGGCAGGCCATCATGGGGCTCGACTCGCGACTGTGAGCATGAGTCCAACGCCATTGACCAGTTCGACCAAAGGCGACGACATAATGCAGAACGTTACGGGGCTCTCGTTCGACCAAGATGTTGGCTCGGTGATGCCAGTGACCAGCAGTGCACAGAGTAGTGGTGACGAAATGGACGAGAAAGACCACTCGGACGAGAATGATGACCCAGACGTGGAAGACGACCAAGATGTGGAAGTTGACGAGGAGGATGAGGATGGAGATGCCGACTACATGATGGTGGCAGGTCGAATGATGATCTTGCAAGGCGGAGAAGCGAGTGGCGGCGGCATTTGTCCGCTAGAAGACGGCGGCACGACCTTTACAGACCAAGGAACGTTCAACGGCACCACTCTCATGCACCATGTCAACGTGATGCGCGATGCACTCGGACTGCCGCGCGTGAGATGGAGCGAGGCGGAAACTTTTGCGGTGCAAGATTGGGTTGCTACGGCAAACACGTCGTGCCTGTCGACGGCGTCGCCCATGGAACCTCCACCCATCAACTTTCTCCTGCTGGATGAGACAACTTTTGCAAATGCTTCGTTCCGGTACCCAATCAAGGAATGGTACCTTGCGGGGAACTCGCATTGGAACTACACGAGCAACGCTTGCGTCGACGGCATGTACGACGTGGACTGCTACCGGTTGAGGTATCTGGTCGGATCGTCGGCAATGGGGTGCGACGTGTCGTGTGCTTGTCCTGGAGAAGACCCAAAGCTACGCCGACTCTGGTGCTCCTTCGACCTGCCTGAAGGGTTCGCCGACAACTCCACCATTCCCGCCCCAATCAACCTGAAGACCATGGATCTTACCTTGCTTGAAGCGAACGACCTTGGGCCAGCCGCAAGTGGCCAAAGCGATGACAACTCCATCCGCTTCCCATCTGATTCCTAGTTCTTCGTCAAACAGTATAAAAATTCAAAATATGTCACACTTTCTATGATAAACTGATACCGCCTAATCATTGGACAAAATACAAGCCTAAATCCTCCATTTAAGCTAATCAGCGTTTGTACGTGTTGTGACCTTTGGCGATCCCAAGATTTGAAAGTAGCGCGTCGATGCGCTCCTGTAGGTGATCGTCATAGATCGAAAAGGGAGATAGCTCCACACATTTCTTCAACATGGGTGCGGAAGCAATGCTCGAGGAAGATGCGAGGGAGGACTGGATCAGTCGTGGGTTCAACATGAACGACTTCAGCTTGAAGAAAATGACAGGTCCGTAAAACTATCGTTCCCTGCCTCGTTACTCCATCCTCATCCTCCTTGACAGCGATATGGGACACGGAAGAGAAAGAAGACGTGAAGCGAGCGAAGAAGTTGAAAGTGCTCCAGCACAAGCACAAACCATTGACGGAAGACATCAAGCGCGTGGTGACCAAGGTTTCGTCCGAGCTGGAACACGCGTCCGAGACCGTTCGGGAGACGTTGCGGCAATTCGAGCCCGTGATCCTCCGCGACCGTCGGTGGCTAAGGGAACACGTTGCGGTGATCTATCGTATGGACGACGAATGCACCAAGTACAAGCTCATGAAGGTGACGAACCACGCCAAGTTCATGGCCACGGCCAAGACAGAGCAAGCCAAGAACGTCGAGCGGCATGGACGCATCGAGCACAAGGCGCCACTTCTTCGACGGCTTCGGGAGATGAAAGAAGAAGCGGACAAGCGCGACCGCGCCCAAGCGACCGAGGAACTCGAGGTCTGTGTCGTTTCGGACTTTCCCTTTTTCTCACAGTATCTTTGTTCTATGTTGGATCAAGTAGACAAAGTGGAAGTACTGGCACGACCTGGAGATAGAAGAGAGGGATCGGTACGTGTCCCAGACACAAACGCACAACGACGCGCATATTGCGTACAAGCGCAAGATGAACATGCAGTACTGGAAGTCCAAGTTGAAGGACGGGCGACGCGAGGCGGTGGCCGTCCGCGCCGCGCTCGACCGCTCGCGCGCAATGGATGTGCAGGTAATAGTAACCTTTCCATGACATATACAACGACAAAAAATCGCGCTGGGGGATTTCGATTCAACTACGCTACAAGATCGATCGCAAGGGGAGTGTCATGTGTGATCGATTAGCATGCCGTTCAAGACGTGGTGGACGGATTGGACATGTGGGAAGCGGAAGAAGGCGCGAGTGCCGCGTACGGCACGCTGCGGCGCCAGACCGAGTCGTCACTGGGTGTGTTTGGGGGGGCGTTGTTCAGTTCGTTAGACGACGATGATGAGTTGGACCCACCACCAGAACTTGGTACTCCATTGTTGTTGATCTCTGTCTCAACCACTAAACACTCTGGTTGGTATATGCACCTTAACAGACAGCCACACGATTGCATTTCCCACAGCGGGGCCATTCGACACGCGACGAGAACTGCAGCGAGTAGAGTTGATGGATCACCAGTCCAACCTACGCGCTTTGGAAGAAAAGATGGATCGATTGCGGGTTCTAAAGGCCAACGCTGTGGACGACCGCAAGTGTATCGTAGACAAAAAGGCGGGGGTTGTTCGGGGGCTGAGTCAAGCCAAGGCGGCTCACCGCGAGGTGCTCGTCGGTCTCGCGGGGCCCCCGAGGAGGGAGCCGTCGGACGCCGACCGGCTGTATATCCACTCGTTGCTGAAACAGGCCGCGGATCTATCGGCGGAGCTCAAGGAGCTGTCGATTCGAGACCGACTGCTCACGGAACGGTTGACGGGGTGGACGGAAGAAGAGCACGCGGTGGCAGAGCAACTGGCGCATGCGGCCGGCGTCGTCGGGGCAATGGAAGCGGCGGTCGCCGACATGGACAAGGCCCAGAACGACCTGCCCATGGTTGTGGGGCGATCCATCGCCCATACAGTTGACCAGACAATGACGTGGCAGCACCAACACATGTTGCCACGGGAAACATTGGCAGCAGTGACCCAACGAACCAAGCTGGAGCTGCTCAAGGCGGCCGCGATGCCAGCATTTCAACTGTACGAACAAGCGCGGTACCTTGGACTCGAGTCGTGGAAGGTGCGTAGGTTGGTTGGTATATTTATTACTAGTTTCATTATTACGTTTAGAAAGTAGCTACCTACATCACTGTTGGACACGTTGTGCGCTGAATGATTCGTTCTTCACCACATGGCTATATGTGACGTGGTTGGTTGTAGCTGTCCAAGCAAAAGATGGTGGATCAAGCCGAGCTGGAGCTTACGGTGCACCGTCTAGCCAAGCTCCAAGACACCCTAACCAAGCAGCAGTCGCTCAACCAGCGGTCCGACGTGATTAACGCGCTACAAAACTTTCATGTACATCCGAGACGTCTGACACATGATGTTGATATTCAAACGTGGGTAGAACCACCGGCAGCCCCTACATGCTGTCAAGAAAATCTCAACGGGATTGCTCGACTGGTGGAAATCGCGCGATGTGTCGACGTCGTTAGGCGTGTCGTTGGCACGAGACGATGCCACGTGGATCGGACTGGACCCAGGCAACCGCCGAGGCATTTTGCGCGGCGCCGTGCTCCTCCCTACTCACGCGTTATGGAAACTTCGATTCGAGGTATTGTGATTTATTCGCTATAAAGTTCCAAAATTCGCCTGGTTTGTTGAATCAATATGGAATCACGCCGGAGTTCTGATTGGTTGAATATACTTGTCCTTTCGAGCCAATCAAATCCACTCAAAAATGGATTAGCCAATCGCGTCGATTCGTGATTTGATTCGGCGGCGAGGTCAATCGATTCGACGTGGTCTGGAAATTCGTATCGAATATACCACAATAGAATCATACAATATTATAACAAGGAGGTACATCGAATGATATCATATGATGCATCGATTGACGGATATGTATTGCTTCAGAAGAGTAGACGTTTGGTTTGAAAGCACGTTTACCCATTCTATTTTCAATCTTTTTTTTTTTTAATAGAATTCGATTTTATTACTATTTTTTAATTATTTTCTAAAATATTATCTATATAATTGTTTTTAGAATGTTTTCGTCCCCATTTCATTATTCTTTATTAATTTTTTTAAGCTTAGTCGGTCGTTCGTGCTTTAGCCAGTAAAAGGAGGACATTATAGGAGTTATAGATGGATGGCTCTGATGCTTGATCACGCGTCGGCTCATATCCACGTGTGTGTGTGTGTGACACTGTGTAGATTGCCATGGTAAAGCCTCGAGATATGGACGTGGACGCTGCGCTGTTTACGCCTGAGGACCGCGTGACGGTCAGTTTCGGGCTTACGAGCGGCACCGTGGGCCAAATCGGATCGTTTTCTGCCATCGACGACAACGGCCGCGTACGTACTTCTTTGTGTACCTATGGAATCCCCCATCCAATTGTATATATATATATTCCATGGCCACATCATCACAAGAAAGATCGAACGTCGTTGACATGTGTGTTTTAGCTGTGTGGAGCCCACTCGATCGTGCAAGACTACGTCGGCTCGCGGCTGTCGTATTGCATCGAGTTTTTCCGGAGTTCGACGAGCACCATGTCGCACACAGTTGTTGTGCTGGGGCTGGCGGTCGCGGGAACATTCACTCAAGACGACTACACCGCCGCCGATGCGAATCCTCAAAGTGCCGCTGTCGTCCACCATGCGGGGGGGGGTTCGCATGTGCTGTCCGAGTATGTAAAAATGCTGCGAGTGCAGGCACAGCAGGGTAACCACCGGTGTGCGTCGCTCTTGGAGGAGCTCATCAAGGTCGAGCTCAGCGACGCCGAGGTGTGGGACTCGAACGTTCTGCACGGACACGCCCAGCGATTTCCCCGGCTCACGTACGCCACACAATTGCGGCAAGCCATCCAGCACGAAGTACACTCACGACTCCCATTACAGTGTGCTGCTACTGCTCTAATACTCGCTTGTATGTTGATGGAAAGTAGATTTCCAAGGCGATTCAACACGATATCAATAAACGAAGGATGGTGGCAGCAGTTGGAGACTTGTCCGTTCCCCGTGGATCTTGTCATATTCAGCAGCTTCAAGGAATACATGATCACGATGACATGGACGATCGAGATGGAATAGAGCAGTTCAAAGCGCCTATTTCTCGATTGGACCAATCCATGTATGTACACTGAACCGTCGTATGTTAGCCCAAATTTGATTCTTTGCCAACTCTATCGATCGATCGATTCCTGTTGAATGGAAAAATCGACCTCGAGTGTCACACTAATTTCATTCACACACACACTATTTCGATGTGGAATTGGTCGAAGAGTGGGTTTGATTGGCTGCTTGATTTGTGTTGTAGTTTTGATTGGTCGATCTTTGATTGTGTGCCGATTTGGTGCGCATTGAGCATCCCACTTGAATTCTATGTATCGACTCTTGCAAATATCTTGTCCAACACCATGTCCTTGGCATATAGTAGTATATCACGATGCTTGCAATGGTTTATATGGCGTGCAATCAAACGTTATGAACGAAAGGTGTCTTGGATGGTATATATATATATATTCTAGGCTGAACTACCGGCACCGCAAGAGCGAACATATTGAAGTGGCCACGTCGACTGCGCGGGGAATGGTTGGCCAGCGCGTGCAGTTACATGGACAGGACGACAGATGGCAGCAAGGCATCATATTGGGGATGCGCGTCGAGTGGAAAGAAGGCGGGACAAAGCTGGACATTTCGCACCAGGTACAGATCACAACAGACCCCATATATATTCCCAATTGTGTCATATAATGTACTTGGCAGGTGACTGTGGCGTCCAATACATCCACTTGGGTGAATCTAGCCCAGGTACATATAACGAACGACACGGTGTACTGTAGTATATATATATATATATATATACTCGGCATACTTGAATGATTGGTTTATAGCAAAAGAATGTGTTGGTGGCCAACGACATGGCCCCGTTGGTCGTGCTCGAGCGCCGCGAGAAGCAAGTCCAAGATGAGAAATGGAAGGAGATGGTAGCCCAGAAACTAAACGCTCCCACGAAATCATTGCTGGAAATTGAGCAAGAATACACGAGTATCAACACGCACGAAGACGCCCAATTTGAAAACGCACAAGCACTCGACTTGATTCGCCGACAAAAGGCGGTGACACATGACGCCCAGCGTACTTGCACGTATGACCCGCAAGTCGTGTCGCTCTTGGAGGTATGGTGGCCATAGGATTCGTGTGGTTCGTTTACAGTTGGCTGGTGTTTGTATGGTGATTTTTCACAGCCAAAACTTCTCTATTTTCGATCGAGACTACTTTTGTATTGACTACTTTTGTATATAAAAAGTAGTCGTGGTTAGACGTGTTGTGAAGTCACATACGATGTTGATACTTTGGTCCAAGAGAGGATTTGATTGGGTACTTGATTCTTGTTGTGGGTTTTGATTGGTCGATAGATTGTCTGTGGATTTGGGGCTGCTCATTCGATTGATCGACTGGACAATATATTGTGCTTTCGAGTGAAATTTCGTGTTGTGGCGTGGTTTCTCATTGGAATTTAAATCGATTGGATTGGCTACGTCAGATGAGCTCAAAATTATTAGCCAATCAAAACCTTCTCAATGAAAGAAATTCAACCAATCAGATCGACTGTGGATCGTTTTAGTCGGCGCGAAATTCGATTGCACCCCAAATTTGTAATATTAAATCGACAATATATTATTGTCTTTCTTTTACCCCAAATTTGGTTGCCTTTTGATTCTTTGCCAAACGTCAAAAATTGGAGCAAATCTTTAAAATTTATCTAAAAATATTAATTAATGCCTAGGCATCCCCTCTAAAAAAATTAATAAGAAATATTATCAAAAAATTATTCGTATCGATGATATATCGATTCTTGGACTTTTGTAACGATCGTCCAGTGTCACACTCATTTCATTCACACACTACAGTAATTCGATGCTCCAGTGGCCGAAAAGTAGATAATTTGATTGGCCAGTTGATTCGTGTTGTGGGTTTTGATTGGTCGATCTTGGATTGTGTACCGATTTGGTGATTCTGCTCATTGAGCACCCAAAGTCTAGGATACTTCCAAGTACTATATAAACTGTACTACTTACTAACTAAAAAAACCCTATGGCCATGTAGGTCGAAGCCAGGCGGTTGATGCAAAGTGTAAACCACCCAAATGTCATCACGTTCGACGTGGCGCTGCACACGTTAAAGTCGAATTATATTCGACAAACAGTGGACGCGCGCATGGAATTCATCAAAAAGACATGGGCGCGCAAGAACAAGCGCCGCCTCGACAAGCGAAAGGCCGACCGCGACCAGCGCAAACGCAAATATGACCACAGCCACCAGCAAGTACTGGAATTGACCAAGGACGAACGACTGGAGCAGGAGAATGCCGCCAAACAGCAGCAGGCCGACGCCCACGGAGCGGCCCTGCGCGCGGCATTGCAAATTCCCCACTTCCACCTTGCCGTGGCCCCTGAACCCCCCTGTGCTCATCGGTATGTATGATACCAACCACATACTTCTGATGCATTGTTCCTGTGTATACATTTTGGGTTCAGTTTTGAATCACAACGTGGTCAAGTGTCTGGAAATATCGGTACTACTTCAAACTAGGCCTCAACCATAGTATTACCCCTTGCTTAAAAATAGACATGAAATTCCACGTCGTTGTGATTATGATGACGAGAAAAATTGCAAGAGCAGCACGAAATCGATCGACCAATCAAAATCCAGAACACACTATTCAAGTGACCAATCAAATATAGTAGTGCTCTTCAACCATTGCATATCGAATGTTAGTGTATGAATGAAAGTAGTGTACAGGGCGTCACATTTTACACGTGTACAACACTTAGTGCATTTATTGAATCAGCACAAAACTGTGAATTTTGGTTCCATATATCATGGATTTGTAATATTGTGCTTTCGAGTGAAATTTCGTGTTGTGGTTTCTGGTTGGAATTTAAATCGATTTGATTGGCTACTTCAGATGAGCTCAAAATTATTAACCAATCAAAACATTCTCAATGAAATTCAACAACCAATCAGATCGATTGTGGATCGGTTTGCGCGATTCGATTGCACCCCAAATTTGTATATCAAATCGACAATACAATCAACTATGTGTATGTAGCGAATTGAAGCAGTGGGGAGCCAAGTACGACAAGGGCGTCAAGTGCAAACAATGTGGCAAAGAAATGAGTCGGTCATTTGACGATGTGGACGCGGCGCGCGGGGCCGACCCGGCCTTGGACCACGACGTGGAAATGCATCGGCTGTTTGAAGCGAGTTTTCGGTTTGAAAATGCAGAGCATTTGCGACGAGTGGAAGATGAGCGCGTCCGGTTGGAGAAAGAAGCGCGCCAAGTGCAGCTGGCCGAAGTGCACTCGTACGATTCGACGCACATGCAGGGTACGTACCCTATATATATATATTTATATATTGCCATTGTATTCAAAATATTTGGACTTTGTGGTGATTCGCCAAATTCATCGATCGATTTTCTTTGTACTGAAGTTTATATGTAAAAAGGTGTGTCCGGAGGTGTTTGGAATCACACTAATTTCATGCACACACTAATTCTATGTTGGTGACCGTTTCCTACAATCTGATTGGCTCAATTCTTCTTCTGCCGATGATTCTTTTTTACATTTAATTTGGTTGTGTCGATTCATTCTCCATGTCGCTCCAGTGTAGAATAATTTACAAAACAATATATAGATATAATATATATATATATATATAGTGTATATATATCCATGGATCGAACAAACAGATTGTGCCATTTGATAATTCATGTGATATTAATATGTATATATATTAAACATATATATATATATTGCGTAGCCATTGACGCGCTCAACTTTCGCCACGTGATGGGACGAAACGTGGACGACCGCGACGGCCCCCGCAACGACCGCGATAGACACGTGGCAGCGTATCGTGACGAGTTGAGTTTCTTTGGTCGTGTCAACCAATATCGGTACCGGCTTCGGATTCTGCAAGATTTACGCGGAGCCGCCTACAAGGAGCGGCTGATTGAGGTACACATTTCATGTTGATCGGGTACTTGTTGTGTGACTTGGCTACTAGTGTATGGTCGTCTTTCTTTTACTCTAAATTTAGACTGTTTGAATTTGCCAAATCTATCTATCGATCGATTCTTTGTACTGAATTTTGTAAAGTGTATTGTCCTGTGGTGATTGATATCACACTAATTGAAGTCACACACTAATTAAACATGGATGATGGTTTCCTGCAATCTGATATTGGGTCAATAAATCCTTCTGTCCATGATATATTCTTGTGTCCATTACATATTGGTTGTGTTGTCGATGTTCATTCTCCATGTCAAATCCAGTTTAGAAAAATATATACAACCCAACCATATACGTAACATGGTGGAACTACTTATTGTAGGTAGAGTCACTCAGTCAATTGCAAGTGGAGCGCAGCACGACGACTCAAGTGGTCGCTATAGTTCAAGTCGAACAAGAACGGGCGCGGCAACTGCTCACAGATCGAAAGATCGCCATCGACACGTACAATGCGTCTGCCAAGCACTTGCAAGAATGCCTTGTCGAGAAAACCGTAAGACTATTATTTCTATGCATTATATTTAGATCCACAACACATGTGGAGATAGTTGGCGTTTCGGGCGCGGGAAGGCGTCGAGGAAGAAGCTAAGCTCGCCATGCTGCATGCTGCCGCGCTAGAACGCACCACTGCCAACATGCGTCTGCTGTGGGATGCCGCCCATACCGATCGGCAGCAAGTTAAGGAATCCATTCAGACGCTGAAAGGGCAGCTGGAAGGCGCCATGGAAGGTCGACATGCGCTCGGTGATCGGCTCTTGGCGCTGCAATACCGAAAAAAACGCACCAAGGTATCAATCACCATCCATCCATTCCTATGCTAAAACACCCCGAGAATGCCCTTTCGCAACTAGTACTCATTTCACCTGATTAACATAATGTACGTAGGTGCACACCCCGTACGGCGTGGGTGTAGTGCAGTACTTTCGAGAATCAGACAACATTCTTGCAATTCGACTGAGGACATGGAAGGCCACCGTGTACATGTCGTTGGTGCACTTTACCCAGGCCGCGAAAGCGATGCAGCAACGGGAGCTCTTGGCAATGCGAAGCGTGGAAGTCGAGTGCAAAGCGTTTGTTAGTGCCGAGCGACGCCGTGAAGCGTCCGAGTGCCACGTCATGGAAACGGAAGAAGCACTGTGTCGAGAAATCACGGTGTGGGCCCAACAAATGGCGGCCAAGCAAGGCCACATCCGCGTCGCCGTGACCAAAGTGGAAGTGCAGACCCAAGTCCGGATGGCGCTCCGAGACGCCAAGCGGCGGTTCCGCACCGAGGCCGAGGCCGACGCCGTCCGCGCGCATGCCGCCAAGATCCGCCTCGTTCGACCCAAGCTCAAGACGATGCCCAAGAAGCTGGCTCCTCAACGCTCCACCAGCATGGCCAAAATGACGGCGGCGATGGCGATCACATCAACCAACAATGCCACCACGAATTCCGCGACCCCAGCAGCACTCCCAAAGGTCTCAAAACAGTCGACATTGGACAAGACACGCGTGGCGAGGGCCGCGTTGAAGCGCATTCTCATGGCTCATGCAGAAGCGGCCGTGTTGACCACGGAACGAGGCCTTGTCGCAGAATACGACCGCGTCCACCACGACCAGCTGGTCACGACGGTTGGTAGTCAGTCCCCTTGTAAAAAACGGGGTGATAACGACGTCTTGATATCGCAACGTAGGTCGGGAATGAATGTGTGGCGAGTCTGCTGCACGAGTTGCTTGTCGACGTGTCCGCCGAAACGATTCAAGAGGGCGTGGTAGGTGCGAAAACCATGGAACTGCAGTCGACCGTCGTCCATTCTCGGCAGCATCCACATGTACAAGTCCACGTGCATGTGGCTCTGCGACGCCAAGTCGTTGGGCGCAAAATGCAGTTGGAGGTGGTCAAGCGGACGTGGGCGCGGCAACTGGAGCGGCTGCGGTGCGTCCAGGCCGAGGTGCGTCGACGGAATGACATGGAGCGGCGGGCAGAAGAAGAACGCAAGCGGCTGGAGGCGGTGTGCAAGGAGATGGCGCGGGAGGACTTGGCGTGTCGAAGGTTTTACCGCCAAGAAAAGCGTGTTATGATGGTGGAATCTCGACACATGCAGTTGGCCGAGGTAGAGTATATATATATATGAGTACAACATTGAATAGATAACGAGGACACTTGTATAGATGGAAATGAGAGAGTATATGCGACAGCGTGAACTGCAGTTGATGCTTGAAAAGTACAACACGTTGGATGGGGATGACAAGAATAAGGAAGGTAGCAAGGTCGCCCGACGTTTGCAGATCAAAAAAGGCAAGCGGGAAAAGCATCGTCTGGCCGACGAATGGGCTGCCATCAAACTCGAAGACGATTTGGCCATGGCTGTACGTACGATCTGGCTTGTTCGATATGAATATATATATATAGTCTTTCTAAGGCGATTTGGCCATGGCTGTACGTACGTATATGATATGTTTACTACGTCGATCTTGCTTGTTCGATACGAATATATATAATATATATATATATAGTCTTTCTTTTACCCAAAGTTTGGACTTTAGTGCGTATTCTTTGCCAAATCTATCAAACGATTCCTTGCACTGTATGTACAAGTCGTTCGATGTTACACAAATTTCAGTCACACACTAGGATATTGGTCGAAGAGTGAATTTGATTGGCTACTTGATTCATGTGTTGGGTTTTGATTGGTCGATCTTTATTGTCGATTTGGTTTGTCTGCTCATTCGATTGAGAACCCCACTCGAATTTCGAATCGAGTTGACAATATATATATATATATATTATATATTGTACACCTAATTTCATGTGATTATGGCATGTAGATCCGAGAAGTGTGGCTGCAGGAGCGACGGGAGCAAGAGCTGGAGCAACAACAGCTCGAGTTTATGCTGCAGCAAGCCGAGTTCCAAGAGTCCGATACGGAAAGCGACCTCGAGTTTGAAGACAACGAAGACATCGACGACGACGACGGGGATCAGCGCCAGCCGGTGATGGATGCCGTCGCGGCGAGAGCCAAGGAGCGGATGGTTCACTTGAATCCCAAAGCCAGAGCTATCCTGGAGCAACAGCTGGAGCGCCGGGCGACAGCCAAGCTCATTGCAGCCAAGAAGCGGCACGACTTTGCGCATCGGCTGAACGAAGAGTACATGGTGGCGGCGGCCGAAACCATGTTTGCCGTGCGTCGATCTTGTATATTCCGTCTTCTGAGCCTCATATGTAGGTGGCCAGCGCAGATCTGACCATTGTCCAAATGCAAGAAAAGTTGGCGTACTTGCAGCGGTTGGACAGCGACGCCGATCAAATCAAGAGGATGCAACTGGATCTAAAGCGAAACCAGCAACAAGCCAAAGAAATCACCGACGGCGCGCGGCGGAAACACGAGTATGCTGTTGAGTGCCTTGCACGCTGTGCTGCTGCCGAGGTCTTTATATATATATATATATATTCTCGAAACATGATATATATATATATATACGATACTATTAGGCGGCGCTGGAATTGGCCATCGCGCGAGAAAAACGAGATGAAAAGGTTATGCACAAAACGATCAAAGACACGGCGTATATGGACTCGAGCGTACTGCACAAACGGTGCCAGCGCTTTCTTACGGATTATTTGGCCAAGGAATTGTACAAGTATGTGTTGGAAACATATATATATATATATTGTATACTTATTATATATTGTGTACTTATATATATATATATATATATATTGTATACTTATATATACTTAAACATATATATTGTATTATATATACTTATATATATATACTTAAATATATATATTGTATTATATATACTTATATATATATTGTATGCTTATATATATATATATATATATATATACTGACATATTATTTCCTATGACCACGTCAAAAAATAGGAAATATTTCCAAACGCTGGTGCACTTGATCGTATTGCGGACGTTTACAGTGTCGACAGAGCGGCATATGCTGTCTCTGGGGGAACGAATTCAGTCTCTGGACAGGGAAAGCGCCGACAAAACGGCGCAAGTCGCGCGGCTGTGGCGCAAGCACATGCGTGCGAGTCGCATGCGTCTGTGGTACGGTTGTCCTAGGTTTTGCATGTATATAATATATATATATTATTGTGTGTTCGAATCAAAATTACCTGTGGTTTATAAACACCTGAGTTTTACGAACTGCATCGTTGTGAATATTCATTCGTATTAGCCAATCCTATTGCGACCTTCCTTCTTTTTATCCAATCGTTTTCTTCGTTGGTGGATTTCTTGGCGATTTCAACAATCCCCACACCGAAAATGGCCAACTTTGTGGGCGTGTAGCTCAATATAATTTGTATTTATATAATATATCCACTTCTAGTCGTGCTGAGCTGGGGCGGGTGCTATTTCGAAAGCAGCGGAAGGAAGCGCTCAAGCGGGCGTTTCAAGGTACTTGTGTGTCGCCTCGGGGTTGTCGTAATATTACCGTGCTTGTGATGTTTGTGATTTGTAGGATGGATCAACGTGTGGCACCATTCATCGGTGGTTCGCAATGCATATGACCTGCGGTACAGTCTAGCCCGCCAAGACCAGCGCGTGGCTGCCCTAGACGCCATGCATGTACGTACTGGCACCCGTCTTACGAGCTTGGAACCTTGATCCCTTGATATGATATTCTCCGTTTACCCAGCATTTGAACTGTTAGTGCTTATTCACCAAATTATCATCGATCGATCCTTCGTTGTCCTGACTTTTGAATGTAAAACGGTGTCCTGGGGTGCTCGGTATCACACTAATTGAAGTCATACACTAATTCGACGTTGATCATGGTTTCCTGCAATTTTGATTGGCTGAATTCTTCTGCCAAATTCATTCTCCATGTTGCTCCAGTTTCGAACAAACACATCAACGGTTCTAGGCGTCGGGGTCCCATCTCAAGGCCAACCACGAAGCATCCCCGTCTCAAACGACTTTGCACAAGTTTCAGCATCGGTGGATCCAATGTCGCCTGTGCAAGACCATGTACACCATACATATATATATACCTTGTTCATTTTGCCATATCCTGACCTATGGCCATATACGTCCTGCCCACAACTCTTTAGGTACTCGGACGCGCAAAACACTCGGTTTTCGTGTGTGTACCACCCTGCCAAGTACGACCGCGCATGTGTCAAGTCGTGTCCGTCGCGGCGAGGCGAGCCACTCACGGCCAACTGCATGCTCCACCGCGCCATGCGATGGCTGTGCTGCGACGAAACGGACGAGGTACGAGACGTCTGCTACGTTCAAATAAAAAAAAACGAATGGTCAGGGGGCGTTTGGAAGCACGGGGTGCAAACGGAGGTTTCATGTGCCAGTGCGGGACGACCCGGTAGTGGCCGCCAACGTCCAAGTGGCCGAAGCGCAGGAAAAGGTCAAGATGGACACAATAAACGACGAATTGGTCGAGCTGGAAGGGAAGAGCGTGGCTCGGACGGTGCTGCGTCAAGTACGAGATCGACTGCAAGATATCCAGGACGACTTGGCGACAAAGCGCGCCAAGGCGGCGCGATACGATCATTTCCACACGACTTTGTGAACCATTCTAGTTCATATACGGTGTATATATATATATATATACAAATCAAATCCTTTATTTAAATCGAAAAAATCACTACTCGTTGTGGACGGATGGCAGCTACGACAATATACTTGGCTTGGTTTATGTGGTCGTGACGGTGGGGGGGGGAGACGTGTCCAATGCTTTGAAAACCGCCAGTAGCTCGTCCGTGGTCGTGCCGCATGCGTCCGCTAAGCTGGTCAAGTGCCTACGAAAGTAAGTCACATGACAACTCGAACGCTTAAATCTGCTCAGCATGCATGTATATATTATATATATATAAATATATACATGGTTGGTTTGTTGGCCTTCCATCATATTTATATATGATGGATATATATGTCAAATATATATATATATAATATATATATGATGTATATATATAATATATATATGATGTATATATATATCATATAAATATATATGATGGATATATATGTGATGTATATATGTATCATATAAATATATATGATGGATATATATATATACATATATGATGGGGATATATATCATATATATATATGATGGAAGGCCAACAAGCAAACGAACATGCCAAGCAAACCCGAAAACCAACCCCAACACCATATAAAAGTCGATATCAAGTGTACAATGATTGGTCGTACTTGAAGCTGATTTGGTACGTGGATGAGTCGGGTGGGTGGTACAGGATATGATGCGGATGAAAGTCAAACTCGTCGTGGTCGCCGGACGTCCGCTCCTCCTGCTCCAATATCGCCACCACCTACGTGTATATATATATATATATATTTCCACCTCGTGATATTCACGCCATCGCACATTGCAATACTTCACCAAACAAGTACCTACCACCGCTTGGATTTCGTCGGGCGTCATGTGACGTGGTGTGTGCAATGTCGCCCACGCGTGTGCAAACTCGTGATCATTTTGCTTTGGATCGTACTGGGCTAAAAACGAATGGTCCAGCGCTTGAGCTGCCGTGAGTCGACTAGCGGGGTCCTTTGCCAGCAACGCCTCGATAAACTCGCGACACGATGGCGAGAACGTCGTCGCAGGCACCAACGGCATGGTTTCATTCACGATCGAGTCTTCAAGCCCAAAGAACCCATCTTCCCTTGCAAACGGATACCTGCCAAGGGATAACGTGAGCAGGACGATGCCCACCGCCCACACATCGCTCGGATGCGAGTAGTTTCCGCCCGTGATGCGCTCGGGCGACATGTACATGAGCGTGCCCTGGAACTCGGAAAAGTACGATTTCGACTTGCTCAACGTCGCCGCCAGCCCAAAGTCGGCAATCTAATAAGATACATCAAAACCCCATCGCATGTTTTCGAGCTATGTGATTGGATGGAATGTACTTTGAAGTCGCCTTTCGAGTTCATGAGAATGTTGGCCGGCTTAATGTCTCGGTGGAGCATCCTACCGACGACTCTTGTGAGTATTATCATTCATATATACAAGTCGAAAGCCAAGCAGTGAGTTAGTACGTTGTAGTAGTACTAGTAGTACTGTACTAGTATTAGTAGAAGATAATTGATGATATCGAAACATGTAGATGGACGAGACCGGTGCAAATGCATGTGATGCAGCGCTTTCATGGTGCAATATGCAATGTGTTTGAGCACAGGTTCTGGCACTGTTGTGTTGGCATCTACGAAATCCTATACACAACATATGCATTGGATGTTTTGATAGGTCATTGTGATGTGTATGTCCAGTACCTGCAACGTGCCGGCATTCATGTACTCCATCGCGATGGACACGCTGGCCTTCTCGGGCGTGGCATACGCGCCGTAGAACGACACCATGTCGTGGCACGCATGGACGTTGCCAATGTGCAGCTTCCTGTGGAACAACTTGCCGAGAAACTCGAGCGATTTGTGGGTCGCTTCGTCCGCCAGCGGCACGAGGTTGTCGTGCAGCGCGTGCAGTTCGTGGGTGATCATGGCATAGTCTTCTTCGTGGAACAGCTGCACTTCTTTGATCGCGATGAGCTTCAACGTCGGGACAAAGCAGCCTAGATACACCGTTCCCCCAGCCCCTTTGCCCAGTTTCTTGAGACGACCAACGTCGGTCGCCAAGTCGGCGGGACCATCGCCGCGCACGGCTTCCAAGATCGTGTCGGGGTTGTTGATCGGGCACTTTTTCCCTCGATTCTCCTTCTTCAGGTTCGCGAACGCCCCATGCGGGAGTGTCGGTTTGGGCAATCCGTCCTCTTTGACGTCTGTATCGACGTCCTTGGAGGAAAGCTGGATGATCAGCTTGAGTGGTTTGGGACGGTGCGGACTCGTTGTGGGAGACGCGGTGATAGGCGCAGCAGGTGGAGAAGCAAGAGGGGCTGGGAGCGTCGACGGACGATGCTCTTCTACCGTCATCGTCAACGCAGGCGGTGGCCCTTTCGTGTCATAAGGGGCCGTGGGTGGCGAAGGGGCGATGGGAAGTTGCATGTCCATGGGCGATGACTGTATGGTTGCACCTGTGCAAGATACAAATCCGGATACCAGACTGTCGAATCCGGATAAAGATCGTTCTACGGAAAGTCCATTTGTGCAACATGGACAACCGTCCGCTGTACGGCCGCGAGAACGCGAGCGATACGTGCTTGTACGGGTCTGTCGTTGGATTGGGGGACGCATCGTCGCGTGCACAGCACTCTCGCTCGGGTCATCGAGGAGGAGCATGCTTGACGATGGAGCTCATGGACGACTCGGACGATGATGGCGACCTGCGGGCATATCCGCCAACGCTATCGCCAGTGGACTGGGCTTTGACCCCAGTGACGACGACAGAGTTTCCTTTGCCCGCGGAGAAAGGTACCCAGAGCACGACGCCTCGCGAGAAACTCCGCGTTCGACGGCGCAGTCGCTCGGATTCGTCGACGACCCCAGAAAAGCCGACAATGTCCCCCACATCGTCATCAAGTGACCTCTGCTGCGACGAATGCGAAGTGACCACGGCAATGGCTAGGGTGTACTGTTTGGACTGTGATTTGAACTATTGCACAGGTTGTGACGACTTGCGGCATCGCAAAGGCAAGCTTGCGCTTCATGAACGCACGTCATTGCCGTCGCCCCCGCCCGTCGAGATCCCAGTTGCGCCTCTCACGACAGAGCAATGGACTGCCGACGATGTTGCCAACTGGCTCGGATCTCTTGACCTCCAGGTATACGAGACTGCCTTCCAGCAGAAGAACATCGACGGCTCGACCCTACTTGCGCTGCCGCCGCACGAATTGGATGCGCTGGACCAGCTTTCCCAAGGGTCCTCCCGGGGCCACAAGAAGAAACTCCAGAGAGAGATCCAACGCCTCAAGGACGACGAGACCCAGAAACGTGGTCAGCAACGCCAGCTACCATCCTCCTCCCAATTGGGTGCCCACAGTCAGTTGCGAGTGACCGTGGACTCGGCGTTGTTGCAGCGACGCCGTCGGAGCGATATGGCTTCTCCTGTCACCGCCCTTCGAGCCAAGTAACTTGAGACCTCTCACACTGCGGCGATGATTCACGCTTTACATTGTCATATTGAATCGATAGAATCCATCAAGGACAAGAAGACAAGGGGCGGGTGGTGCGCCGTAATAGCACCGCCACCACAGCCTTCGTCAAACCCACCTTGGACATCACTTCCGGTAATAAATCTGAATACTCTTTCATGGTCTTACACCAATATATATATATATATATATAAGTAATTTAGATATATATGCACAATAAAGAGTGGCTTTCATAACGTATTTTGACTTTGATTAACTTCTTTAATTAACTTACCAGTTTCTACAGTCGTGGGCAAAGTGACGAGGAACTGACACGTGGGGATTTGCGTAGAGCCTGTCCCGTCGTATACCAAGCGTCGTCCGGTACACCAGCAGTTTTACTTTTTGTTGGAAATATGGAAATCTGAATATATATTTATATATCTGCAGATATTTGATAGTATATAATATAGGCGTAAAAGGTGGACAAATAGAATCCGTGTCTAGCACATACCCTGTCACACAAACACACTTGTGAACGAAATAGGTGGCAAGTTTGGGGCTAGATCTCAACCAAATTGCCCCCAAGAGCGTCACGACGTCGTTTGACTTTACCGCCGAAGGCAAGTTGCAGTCCCACGGGTTTGAAATCAACGTACGAACGATACAGTATTCAGTATATTGTCCTCCTAAGTGTGTGCTTACTCAAATGGTTCATCTCCAGTGTGTATCTCTTCATATATGGGAATATGGAGTGTGATGGGTGTGTGAATTAGACGGATGGCATCACGAGCATCCCGTTTCAAACGGGGGGCAAACCGTCGACGACCCTGCCCATGCTGCTGTTTGGCACGAAGGAATCGCTCGTGCTCCTCAACGAACTCGGCCATGGCGCCAGTGGAAAAGTATACAAGGCGTTGTACCTGCCCACGTTTAAACTCGTTGCCGTCAAGGTAGATTTATCTATATATATATATATGGAAGTGCCTCTTTTCTCCAATAATACTCCTCAACGCATACCCCCACGTTGATGTTTCTGGTAGTGGATGGATAATTGTTCTCATCATCAATATATATTTATAGAATTGTTCTTTCATCACATACATATATATTTATATAATTGTTTTTCATCATATAATATATATATATGACCACGATGGTACTACTGACTATATCTATGTAAATGTGGAGGCACTTTTCTCGAATAGCACCCTGTAGTTGTCTTATTATATATATATATATTCGGGGTTTCATCATGAATCATGTCTATATCTGTCTATGACGACGATGGTACGGACTAGATCATTCGCGTGTATGACCAAAAGAAGCGCCACCAAATGCTTCGGGAGTTGAAGTCCCTGTACGCCAACTTTGTGTCACTTCACGAAACGGCAGGTGGGCCGTAATCATCCAATTGGGGACGGATCTGACTCTAGTGGCCAGGGAGGGGCGCCGCGTGCCAGGACCTGGTCATGTTTTACGACGCATTTACCAACCCAGAGATCGGGTCCGTGTCGATCGTGCTCGAGTACATGGACGGCGGGTCGCTCGAGGTACCTACCACCTTGCTCGTCCATTTCTCTTTATTTCGTAATCTTATACTAGCTTGTATATTTTGTATTCTATTGGACCAACTGTAAATTGGAAGATGTGCACGGCGTAGGATATTTTACACTCGCGAACCCCGTGCGCTGAACCGACCATCGCAGCCATCGCTACAAGCGTTCTCAAGGTCAGATCAATTGTTGCGATGACGTAGTAATACTAGTAGTAGTAGAACTAGGGTAGTACGTTATGCCAACCGTACTATGATTCCAGTGGACAATGGGTTTTTGATGGCATCGTCTGTTGCACACATGTGTTGATATGTAGGGCCTAGCATTCCTGCATGAAAACCACCAACTCCACCGCGACATCAAGCTGAGCAACATCCTTGTCAACAAGCAGGGCCGAGTCAAGATATCCGACTTTGGCATTTCCAGAGACTTGGAAAGCACATTGGCCGAAGCGATGACGTTCACCGGCACCTTATTGTATGTTTAATCCACAACATATGAGCATCGGACGATCGAATGAACGGCATTCTAGGTACATGGCCCCTGAACGCATCAGCGGCGGCACGTACTCGTACCCGTCCGACATTTGGCAAGTGTGAATAAATTGTATTGTATGGGAGGGACTTTGTGAATCACAAGAATATGAATTCGTTTCAATGGGAGTTTGCTGTTACGATATTTTTCCGATATAGGCAAACGCTCCGTATAAAGATTTCTAATATGGAAACAAGTATCTGTGTCTCTCATGTTTGTTTGGGTATTATTTTTTGCAGGTCGTTTGGGTTGGCTATCATGGCGTGCGCGATTGGCAAGCTGCCAATGCCGACGGAAGACGGGTACTGGGGCGTGGTGCACGCCGTCCAAGAGCAGCCGTCCCCTTGCTTGAAGGACTATGGCGCCGATTTTTCACCCGATTTGTGTGACTTTCTCGACCAAGTACGTCGCTAGTCCCTCCAAATACTGACATGCCGTGACCTTGTAGTGCTTGTGCAAAGACCCATTGAAACGACCGTCTGCGTCCATCTTGCTGTGTCATCCATTCATTCAGCGCTACGCTGGCGCGACAATCTCTCACTCCGTAACCTCCATCATGCTCGACTGAATCCATCTCTCGATGGTGATAACTAGAGATTGTTGGGCAGGTGCTCAAGCAGCCTGCGCACGTAGTCGACTACGCGGCCGAGTTGGCGTACGTTGCAGACAAAACCCGAGCTTGGATGGCCACGCATGACCGAAATCGACTGGTCACACTCATGGACACCCCCGCGAGGCGGTAACTATAACGTTTTCAAAACCCATTGTGATTGAATGGATCTTTTCACGCTGGGGTTGATGTGTGTGTAGAGTGCAGGCTTTGAAAGCGTTCGCGGCGCAGATGCACGTGTCATATGAGGCAGTCGAAGCTGCGTTTTCGTTCTTCTAACGGGGGAGAAGTGTTCTTCTAACGGGGGAGAAGCGTGTAAATGATTCCCGCCGCTAGGAAGCATCAGCGCGACCCCTCCACGACACTTTATAGACAACGAACGAACTTCCCTTCATCTCGTTCCAAGCACCGTTGAAGAAGGACACATTGTAGATAGGCGTGCGTGTCTGGTAACACTTCAAAAATAATATATCATTTTCTGGCAAAAGGGGTTAAACCAAAAATATCATTTTCGAAATGGAGGTAAAGGGCCCGTCTGGCGACCTGAAATATTACAATATTCTGGCCCAAACGCCATTTTGGGGTCAAATTCAATAAATGTGATGAGATTGGAACATGTATTGCTTGAAGAGTTTTAACCCAAATCCAATATTTCCGCGTGGGATTTACTCGTTGAATAGGTCCAAAATGCCATAACGTTATTACAAAAATGAACCTTTTACCTCCATTTTGAAAATAGCATTTTTGGTTTAGGGTGCGTCTGGTAACATTTCAAAAATAATATTCCAATTTCTCGCAAAATATAATCAACCAAAATGCCATTTTCAAAATGAAAGTAAAAGGTCCAATATTTTGTAATATGGCGTTTTGGACGTATTCAATTCAACGAGAAAATCCCACGCGGACGTATTTATTGGATTTGGGTTAAAACTCTGCAAGCAAGACACGTTTCGATTTTGATCAGATTTGTTGAATTCGCCCCCAAAATAGCGTTTCGGGCCTGAAAATTGTAATATTTCCGGTTACCAGACGCACCCTTATCCAATTTTGCCATAAAATGGAATATTATTTTTGAAAAGTTACCAGACGGGCCCTTATAGAATTCGGCCCCAAAATGGCGTTTTGGGCCAGAATATTACAATATTCAAGGTTGCCAGACGGGCCCTAAGCACGTCCACCATCGATCGCGTTGGAGATCATGACATCAATCAATTAACATAATATATATCTATAATTGTGTGCATTTTCCATTCACGTTACTGGTTCCTGTGCTGTTGGTTCTACTACAAGTACTTCCTATCTCTATTACGTGTCGATCTAGGCGGCCTCATACACTGTATCAGTTTGCAATTTCAACGCGGTCTTTTCAGTGGTGGGGCTCACACGCAAGGCCGACTCGGATGCCGACGACGTCAGCTCAACCAACGTCTTGCTGCCGTGCTTCATGTAGTACAGCGTGATGGCGCCCAAGATGGCACTGACAGCGGGTACGACGCAGTACGCGAGTCGCACAAACTCGCCGTCTTCCGCCGTGGACGACGGAAACTGCACTTGAATGGCTTCTCGTTGGTTCTGGATCCACAGCACCGCGATGCCGTTGGAGATTTTGTCAGTGAAACTCATGGCGCCGTACACGAACGCGCCGCTTTCGCAGCTGTCGCCGACGAGATCGCCTTCGAGACACACGGACGTGACCATGACGATCGAGTTGCCGAGTCCGAGCAGCACCGACAAGAGGTAGATCCACCCGCTGGTTTCTGGCGTGAGCAGCCACGTGAGGCCCAGCGACACTGACACGAGCGCCGCCCCCGCCGCGAACGTGCCTTCCCGACCCATCTTTTCGTTCATCCACCGCAGCAGAAACGTGGCGAGGAAGCTAAACACTCTGGTGTGAGATACAGTCACGAGAGAATATAGAGGTTCGGTATGTACCCCGACACGTAGACGAGCAGCGGCACGATCGCGATGGACGTGGCCGTCATGTGCAATGTGACAGTGAGCAGGAACGGGATGTACACCTGCGTGACGTTGACCGTGAGCCGCGTGCACATGTACACCATGCCCACTTCGTAGAACATGCCGACGTGGAACCAGTCGGACCACGTCAGCGCCGTCGTGTCCAACGGCACGATCGGCAGGTCGGCTTCGAACGAGAGCGCGTTGGGGCCGCGGTTCATGGCTTCTGCGGCCGACGGACTGGAGCCCCGTCGACGGCCGACGGAAGATGGCGGCGTTGTGACCTTCTTGACGACTTCGTCCGTTCCGAGGAGGAACCAAGCGGTGCAGATGCCACCCACCACCAGCGACACGGTCGTGAGCAGGGTAAACTTGTACGCGTCGGGGACTTCTAGTGGCGCCACGTCATGGAGCAAGAACAGAAACACGACAAACACGAGCACGTTGGAGAGGATCGTAAACGCATACCGCGTGCTGTTGAGCACACATCGAACGTTGTCGTTGGTCGTGAGTTCAGGCACCTGCGACGCCGTTAGGTTCGTCATAAAAAATAAATAGAACTGTGACAAGTTTGTGTTTGGGTACATACCATGGCCATGTGCGACACTTGGACGGCGGCCCACCCGACGTTGAAGAGACTCGCGCTGACGCAGTAGTACACGACCAGCGTGAGTCGGGACGGCGACGCGTCAAATAGCTGCGGCACACACGTCCCGAATACGCCGTAGAAACACACGACGACGAGGACGGACCCGCCGGTGAGCCACGTCTTGCGACGGCCAAACCCGATAGATGGAAACCCCGTCGACTTGTCCGAGAGCACGCCCACCAGCGGCGTCGCGAGGCCGTCGGCGATCTGACCGGAGAACATGACGAGCGCGCTGTCCACGGGCGACAGGCCGGCCACCGCGTTGAGAAATACGAGCAGGTACGAGAACCACGACGACGCACACATGTCGTTCAGGACATGGCCCACGGCGTACGCTAAGATCTTGGCGTATGTCCACGTCTGTGACCTGGGCGACACTCCATCCTTGATCGAGGATGTCGACGGACAAGGAGGAATCTCCATGGGAATGACGTAGGCTCAACACTGGAAAAGTCAAAGTGGCCAACAGTCTTGGGGGTTTCGCCGATGCACTTAGTACTAGTATTTGTATACTGAAACCAAATTGAGCTTTGGCATCTTGATTGGGGTCATGTCGCAGTCGGGGCCAACCAACCACCGGATTAGAAAGTTCAACGCTACGGCCGTTTTGATTGGATGCCTCTTGACTGATATCCGTGGAATATCCTCAAGGTGCACCAGTACTTGGAAAAGGGAGTTTGGAGCATCAAATAAGGATGGATTTGGCTGTTGAAGTTGTGGCCGGATCCGTGGTATGCTTTGATCAAGATTAAATCCAATGGTTTTGTGAGATTGCATAAGAATTCGTTTACTTCGTCACGTCATCACATTCAATCGTGCGTGTGGTCACCTTGGTACAGATATTGCGACGAAATCACATTCATCATGGATGGTGAAGTTATGTATTGCCGCCTCCTATGAACGTTAATGAGAGCTGCGACCAGAGCAAGGATACAGTACTTGCTGTGGTACATGGCTCTACAGTACCGTACAGTGTAGGCTGCACACACATGAAGGTGTTACGTGATCACAAGTCTACGTTGTAGTGGGGCCGCATCATTTTCAGGCGGCAACAACAAATTCCCAGCACACAACACTTGATGAATCAATACAACCTACAGGTATCAGTGCTTTTGACTTTCGATCCATACAATGTGCAATTTCGCCGCCACTTTCGTGATTCCTCCAAACGCACGTTATGTATTTCCCCCATAACGTTACTAGTAAATCTGTACCGGTATACCCTGAGCCTCCATCCTACTTCGAAGTACGTCCTTACAGTTAGCGGTGTACTTTGAGGTGGATGTTGCTACATTTCCCGGTACTACTGTACCGGTACATAGTACGATTAATCGTAGTATATTTCTTCCTTTTGAAGGGTTTATTATTGTACCGTACTCCTGTGAGATCATTGGTCCGAAATGTGTGCCAGTACAGATTTGAAGTTTCGTTTTGATGACTTTTTCGTCATGTTAACCACAAGAAGAAACCAAGGTGGATGGATGCTTGTCGCCGCCACCAATTCGCGTCGCCACGTACTGTGAGCCCACATAAACACGCATATACTGTACTACTGTACCACCAAATGCAATTCAACCTACTGTCCACTCGTCAACGCAAAGAAAAGCATGTACACTCATGGCCATAATTCAGGGAACGCTCACGGCTAGAAATCAAGGCAGTGTTGGTAGGGACTCAAGGCATCTACAGTGTATCAGTGAGTTAAGCGGTGAATCAAGTGAATGCAAAATAGAAAAGCCATCGAAATCGCCATGTCCAAGTTGACGCTATAACTGTACTCATTTGTGACAATCCTATCCGGTGTCCGGTTAACGCGACCAGGTGGATCATGAATTGGGGTCTTTCGTATCTCCAACACACATCTGCTTTCATCGCGTCGACCACCTCCGCCATGAAAGAGACCGAGGGATCCCCACGCGGCATGAACCATTGGCCTAGTACCAAGATCTTGGCGTACGCCGTGGGCCATGTCCTGAACGACATGTGTGCGTCGTCGTGGTTCTCGTACCTGCTCGTATTTCTCAACGCGGTGGCCGGCCTGTCGCCCGTGGACAGCGCGCTCGTCATGTTCTCCGGTCAGATCGCCGACGGCCTCGCGACGCCGCTGGTGGGCGTGCTCTCGGACAAGTCGACGGGGTTTCCATCTATCGGGTTTGGCCGTCGCAAGACGTGGCTCACCGGCGGGTCCGTCCTCGTCGTCGTGTGTTTCTACGGCGTATTCGGGACGTGTGTGCCGCAGCTATTTGACGCGTCGCCGTCCCGACTCACGCTGGTCGTGTACTACTGCGTCAGCGCGAGTCTCTTCAACGTCGGGTGGGCCGCCGTCCAAGTGTCGCACATGGCCATGGTATGTACCCAAACACAAACTTGTCACAGTTCTATTTATTTTTTATGACGAACCTAACGGCGTCGCAGGTGCCTGAACTCACGACCAACGACAACGTTCGATGTGTGCTCAACAGCACGCGGTATGCGTTTACGATCCTCTCCAACGTGCTCGTGTTTGTCGTGTTTCTGTTCTTGCTCCATGACGTGGCGCCACTAGAAGTCCCCGACGCGTACAAGTTTACCCTGCTCACGACCGTGTCGCTGGTGGTGGGTGGCATCTGCACCGCTTGGTTCCTCCTCGGAACGGACGAAGTCGTCAAGAAGGTCACAACGCCGCCATCTTCCGTCGGCCGTCGACGGGGCTCCAGTCCGTCGGCCGCAGAAGCCATGAACCGCGGCCCCAACGCGCTCTCGTTCGAAGCCGACCTGCCGATCGTGCCGTTGGACACGACGGCGCTGACGTGGTCCGACTGGTTCCACGTCGGCATGTTCTACGAAGTGGGCATGGTGTACATGTGCACGCGGCTCACGGTCAACGTCACGCAGGTGTACATCCCGTTCCTGCTCACTGTCACATTGCACATGACGGCCACGTCCATCGCGATCGTGCCGCTGCTCGTCTACGTGTCGGGGTACATACCGAACCTCTATATTCTCTCGTGACTGTATCTCACACCAGAGTGTTTAGCTTCCTCGCCACGTTTCTGCTGCGGTGGATGAACGAAAAGATGGGTCGGGAAGGCACGTTCGCGGCGGGGGCGGCGCTCGTGTCAGTGTCGCTGGGCCTCACGTGGCTGCTCACGCCAGAAACCAGCGGGTGGATCTACCTCTTGTCGGTGCTGCTCGGACTCGGCAACTCGATCGTCATGGTCACGTCCGTGTGTCTCGAAGGCGATCTCGTCGGCGACAGCTGCGAAAGCGGCGCGTTCGTGTACGGCGCCATGAGTTTCACTGACAAAATCTCCAACGGCATCGCGGTGCTGTGGATCCAGAACCAACGAGAAGCCATTCAAGTGCAGTTTCCGTCGTCCACGGCGGAAGACGGCGAGTTTGTGCGACTCGCGTACTGTGTCGTACCCGCCGTCAGTGCTATCTTGGGCGCCATCACGCTGTACTACATGAAGCACGGCAGCAAGACGTTGGTGGACCGAGTGCCTGCTGCCAACGACAGCGAGAAGCAGAGCTTGTTGCAGAATGACACCGTTTACGGCACCGCCTGAGAGTAGCCCCTATCGTAGCTGTATGTACACGATAGAAGTTTGTATCCCGATTACTTGTGCGTCGAGTCGAGGAGCATGCTGGTCGGAACCCTGAGGGCACATCAACAGAAGTGAGGGGTTAAAGTTATCCGGATGTTGTCCACTGTTGGATGCTTTTATGCCAAGGGAAATCTTGTACCAGTATGATTTTAGAATGTAGAATTTGCTGTTGTTATGACAAAAAGTCATTTAAACGAGGGAATGTTTTTTCTCGAATGACCTTTGGCGTCGTTGGTTTGGAATGGATTTAACGTGTTTGCCGCTATTCAGACATTTTCCTTCAAATGAGCAAAAGCGCGGACGCAAACGACTACTCCCGCTTCAAGGACATTGTGGACTCGGACGAGGAGAAGGATGCCGCCGCGTCCACTTCGAAGAAGGCTGCCAATACTGCCGTGTCGTCGGCGTGCCGTAACTGCAGCAAGGCGGACGCGAAGCTGAAGTGCTCCATCTGTAAGAAGGCCACGTATTGCAATCGCCAGTGCCAGACGGGTGACTGGACCTACCATCGACGCATTTGCAAGAAACCCGAAGACAAAGCAAAGGCAGACGACGCTGCCCGTTCGAAGCCAAGGACCGTGGAAGGCGCCGCCGCTGCCGCTTCTGGCTCGTCTTCGTCGTCGTCCACATCGTCCAGAGCCACCACGAAAGCAACCAAGCCCGTCCGGCGGGACGTCGTCAAGGAAGATGAAGACCTCGAGAACGCGCGCGGGTACAAGAACGGCATGCCGTACTTCCATCGGGAACAGTCGGAGCATGAAAAGTCGCTTATTGGGGACATCGCACCCAAGAAGATCGAAGTCGAGCCCACGCTGGCCGCAGCTCCTTCCGCAACCCACGACGGATCGGCATGGAATACGGCGGGAACGTTCGAGCAACGCGATTTCACGACATGGGCCACCGTACGCCTACCAACCTCTCCATTCGTGATCTGACAAGTGTTGCTTAGGACCGATTGAAGGCGCTGCTGGGAAACGTGGAGGTGACGGCGCGGTCGTTTGCCATCCGCGGGGGGAACGTCAAGGACGTCAAGGGCGACGCGTCCGTGTGTGTCGTGCGGGGTAAGAAGCGGTTCCTGTTCGACTTTGAGTTCAACATCGAATGGACGGTCGTGGGCAAGGACGGGTACAACGGCAAGTTGCTCTGCCACGACATCAGCAACGATGGCGATTACGAGGTATGAGGTGCATCTAACTAGCACATGTTGGGATTCATATGGGTGTAGATTACGGTCCAGTACAAGAAGAAGCCATCGGATGCGTTGGAATTCAAAGAACTGGCGGCGGCCGTGAACGGACAAGCCGAAGGGTTCCGCCACGCGGTGCTGGCGCGAATCGCCACGTTCGTCACCGAGTACCAAGCGCTATAGTTAACCAAATCCACTACTACGTAGTAGTAGTACCGTGGTACTTAAGTATTAATACTAACTACGTCGTACAATTGATACTTTGTACGAATGGGGTGCCATAACTACGTACTGTACTATTACTATTACTATTAATAATACTATTAATAATACGTAGTATATTACTAAGTAGTTACTATTAGTAGTACTAGTACTCCAATTTGTGATGTTTCTTTCAATATACAAATGGCCAGTACTGTACGTATAGGTGAGGAGGTACTGTATTAAAACACGTCGAACTACTATTAATACTACTACTAGTACTCCGTACCCCCGCAGTATCTTAACTACTAGTACACTGTAATGTGTCGATGATAATCACGTGAACATTGTACTTGTACATACTCCACCACGTCTTGTACAGGAGGAATAAATGGCCACATACAGGAGTCTACCGGTACGACTGTAGGCTTTGGCCGATGATACGTAAGTACACTACGTACTGGCAGTAACCACGTCATATTCCATACATTCCCATTGAGGTGTTTGTTATGTAAGAAGACCAACTAGGACGAAGCCTTGACCCGCTTGACCTTTTTCCCGCCTTGTTTGAGCCCGAGGTCGTCCCTCTCTTCGGATTGTTTCGATTTGAACGCGAGTCGCAGATCATCCAGGGCGGCGTCCGTGACCGGCCACTTGGAAGCAGCCATCGCGTTTTGCCAGAAAAACACGCTCGTGTCAAACGATGCAATGCGATACCGCGTCGGGCGCATCTGCTGTTTGCCTTCGCAGTACCTAATGCACATATGTGTCAGGAGTACGTACTACCTCATTGGCAGGTACGTACCCGTGGTGCTTTTGAGACAGCAGCAGGTACTCCTTGTTGAACGGACTATTCTTGAGCAATTGCCATCCCTACACAGTTCGTTCGCCGTTATGGTCGTGGCTATTCTAGTACCTAATGAAAGTACCTCGGTATGTTCCCAAGCAGGAATAATCACAATGAAACTGAGGGCTTTGGTGGCATTTTGCAGGCATAACGTCATGTGCGATGCCATTTTCGCAATCAATGCAGGCACAAACGGCGGGTTTGCTTCAAAGCACCTACGGAAAACACCAGTTCGAACCATATTCGCAGACAGAATAGAACGACCAATCAAAACCCACAACACAAATCCAGTAGCCAATCAAATAATTCTCTCTCGCTGCATCGAATTCGTATGTGGCTTCTATGAGCACGTTATTTTACTTACAAAATTCAGTACAAACAATCGACCAAGAAGCACAAAAGTCCAAATGTGATATTGGCTAAGAAGATATTAATAAAGAAAAGAGAAAAACTTGAGGACATACATACCCCGAGGTGGGGTGGAAGTCGAAGAAGCTGCCAAAACTGCCAAACACTCTGTCAGTGTCTAGGAAGGCACTGCAGAAGCGGCCGTAGCGGCTGTTGAAAGGCGATGCAAAGCACTCCATATTGCAGTCAAAGTGCCGCAGCAGCACGTCAAAGCACTCTTCGTTCAGCGCAGCCTAGTTTGCCATACGAAACAATCTCAAACAATCGATTGTTGGCTACTTTCCTACCTGGAAGCCACCGCCGTCGAGAGACTCGTACCGCAACAACAGACAGAACAAGAAGTCTGGGAATGATTGAGTCGCCGCTTCCGCATGATGCCGGTCGAACAGCGTTTGCAGTTTATCCAAATGAGTCCGGTTGAGCCGTAAACTGGTGCCGCCGTAGCTCACGAGGTAGTGGTCTTCGTTGGGTCGGATGGTCGCGCGCTTCTTGCCGCCTCCATGGGCCAGACGCAGGAGGCTTTGGCCTACGCGATGCGCTTCCTGGGTCATGGCGCGGCACGTCTTGTTGGCGGCATGGCGGTTGGCGCCAATGGCCACGAGTTCGTCGCGTAGGCCGGCGTAGTCGCTGTCCGAGTGTGGAATCAACGGGTCACCCTACAAAAGCGACTGAGAGATAAGAGCGACGAACGACGAAACGTACGTCGGGAACAGCAAGTTTCGAGCAGAACTGCCACGTCTCGTATGCTGAATTGGGGAGCTTTGGCAGACCCATTTGCTCGACGGCCGCCGACAGCTTGGCTTTGAGCTTGAGCACGCACTTTTGACGGTGCAGCTCGTACGCAGGAGACACGTTTTGGAGGTTGCACGGACGGACTTTGTGTTCGGACGACCCAATGTGGCGCAACTCGATCTGGACGTCGGCGTTCCAAATCGCCGAGTTATCGCCTGGGGAGGATGCGCTCAGCACGTGCTTGCGCTTCTTGAGTGCAGATTTGCTTGCAGGAATGGACTCGGCCACCTTCACGGCCGACACGTTGCCCGTCTTGGCGGCCATCGAGTTCAAGATCGCGTCGATGTCGTCCATGTTGGCCAATCAATCAAATGATGTTGATCGTGTGGCGTTTCAATGGACCAATCACAGTCGAGAGGTGAAGGTGACATGATAAACTGACTATATTGAGCAATTTATGAGCACCAAATAAGGATATCTGCACCACTTTCGGAATATGGTGCACATGCATTTTCATATCCTTTCGGACAGAACAGCATGATGCTTCGTCTACGGGCGTCCACAGCCATGCGCGGTCTGCGCAAGTCAACCATCGCAGCTACAGGCTTGCCAACGTCTCGCCAACTGCACATGAAGATCTCTCCTGCAGTGAAGGAAGCCCTTCGTATTGGGACGCCGTTAGTGGCGTTGGAGTCCACGATCATCAGCCATGGCATGCCGTTCCCTCAAAACTATACGATGGCGACGGAGGTGGAAGCGCTCATTCGCGAGCATGGCGCGTGTCCAGCCACAATCGCCATCTTGGACGGTGAGATTTGTGTCGGGCTGTCCACGGAGCAGCTGCATACGCTTGCATCGTTCGGCAGCCAAGCTACGAAGTGCTCCACTCGAGACATTGCCGCCGTGGTGGCGAGGCGGGGCACGGGGGCCACGACTGTGTCCAGCACCATGTTTGTCTTCATTCATCCATCGTTCTTTCTCAAAAGGTGCATGTTCCTTGCAGGCGGATTGCGCATGCGGCGGGGATCTCGGTGTTTGTCACGGGCGGCATTGGCGGCGTCCATCGCTGCGTGGAAGACACGATGGGTACACAGCCTTTTCCCAATGTTTTACTTCATCACAATCGATCATGCATCCACTCGTAGACATCTCCACGGACCTCATGGAGCTGTCTCGCACGCCCGTGGCCGTGGTGTGCGCCGGCGTCAAGTCTATCCTCGATATCCCCCGGACCCTCGAATTTTTGGAAACTTATGTGAGAGTGCTCCTTCAATATTCTTCGAACGTTGCGCTTACACTGTCGCAGGCCGTTCCAGTCGTGGGGTACCAGACCCGCGCGTTCCCAGCGTTCTTTACCACGTCCAGCGGCGGCGCCCAAGCCCATATTCAGCTCAACACTCCGCAAGAAGTGGCCTCGCTCATCAAAACCAGCCAAGACCTAAACCTGCCCAATGGATTCCTCGTCGCAGTGCCCAACCCAGCGCCAGTCGACTCTGAATTGATCCACTCGGCCATCCAGGATGGGCTCCAAGAGTGCCGCGATGAGCACATTGCAGGCAACGCCGTTACGCCATTCCTCTTGAAGCGTGTGAATGGTATCATCTCTATATCCATGGATGGAATTGTTATATATATATATATGTATATCTAAATACATATATTTATATATATATATACGATAGAGCTGACACAGGGTGTGTCGTTGACGTCCAACATTGCGCTGGTCAAGAACAACGCCCTGGTGGGGGCCAAGGTACCTACTTAGTATATTTATTTTCTGAATATATATATATATAACACATACTACACACATATTTATTCTCCGAATATATATATATATAAAACACATACTACAGTATATTTATTCTCTGAATATATGTATGTACGAATAACTAGCCTCGTATCATAATATCTTCATTTTGCACTAGATCGCCGTGGCGTTGGCAGCGACTCTCTCTGCTGCTACCCCACCCCATACACCTGCATCATCATGTCGAGAAGCATCGTCTTCTTCGCATGCTTCCGCTCGTCCATCTCATTCCAGCACGCCAGACGTGGTGGTTGTGGGTGGAGCAGTGCTGGATGTGATCTCGAAGCCCACGACACAGTTCATACGTGGGACTTCCAACATTGGCCTCACCAAGCAGACATGGGGCGGTACGCTTCTTGTCTTGGGGCTCTCTATGAATATGGAATCATAATGATCATGTAGGCGTGGGGCGTAACGTAGCCGAGTGCTTGCATCGACTGGATGTGCCCGTGCTGCTCGTGTCCAACATCGGCAAGGATGCATGTGGCCACGGCCTTTTGCGCCAACTGGACAGCCTCCACATGGACCCATCGGGCGTGATATCCTCGTCAGCTCATGCCACTGCCACGTACTGCGCCGTGTTGAACTCTAGCGGCGATCTGGACGTGGCGATTGCCGATATGGCCATCCTACATGACCTTGAATGGGTACATACTATGTTAAGCTGGAAAAAGAGTAGATGGGAATGGCGCCATATATAATGTCTGTATGCACAGGACGACACGGCCGCCGCCAAGATGGACACGGCGCGCGTGGTGGTGTTTGATGGGAACCTGTCGCCGGCCAAGATGGCGCGGGTCACGCGACCGCCTCAGCCCAAGTCACTGAACCCGCGGCGGCTGTTGTGGTTTGAACCAACCTCCGTGGAGAAAGCAGTTCGAGTGACTGCAGTGTTGCATCGGGTGCATGTCGTGTCGCCCAACGTCGACGAACTGCGCGCCATGTGCGAGGCGTTGCCAAAGGACACTGGCCGAGTGGATCAAGGGCTGGCGGCGGCGGCGGCGCGGCTTCTTCCCGTGGACAATGGCCCCCAAGTCATACGCGATGTGGCCACGGGTATGGATGGATTGATTGCATGCATATATATGAGCTAGGAGGTTCTGGGGCGTTCGTTATGGAATGACGACTGTGGTATTTGCATGTATGGGGTATATGTAGTCGCGAGATGCATGCGTGGAGATAACGACGAAGGCGATGTGCATGTGGTGGTGACCATGGGGCGGCATGGAGTGCTCGTTGGAACGACGTCTGGTCATGTGAACGTTGCTGACGAACGCGATGCGACGTTGCTCGGCAAGGTTGGCGATCTGACGTATGTGTACCTGCCAGGGATTCCCATGGCGGTGGCTAATTGCACAGGAGCAGGTACGAACGAACATGGGAGGAATGCCACAGCGATGTGACAGACTGAATAGGCGACAGCTTTGTGGGCGGAGCGGTCTATGGACTGCTCCAGGGCTATGACATCGTCCGCAGCAGTAAGCTGGGTATGGTATGTTTGCATGTCTTTGCTACATACTTACGCATGGTCACGTCGACGGTAGATTGCCGCGCGAAAGAGCATTGGGTCCGAGTTTCCCATCCACCCCAACTTGTCCCCACACGACTTTGCCTGATTGATGTCAACCTAACTCAAACTCGTCACTCCATGCATGTGCTCCTGTTGAAACGTTCGCATCTACCTACCATACACATACATGGCACCCACCACCACTTGGACTGTCGGTGATTTCGGTGGACTTCAGCACATCCTGGAAATGGATACAGTTGAATGATTGGTGGATTGTATCCGGAATTTCATCGCTTTGGGGTATGATTGGCTGTAGTTATCCGGAAGAACGGTTAGCGTCCTTCACCAAAGACTTTGCTGTCTGCCCCGTCATGCACAGGCACTCATTTCGCATTTCGACTTGTCGTCGGATCACGTCATCTCTCTGGACATCGTCAGCGCCGTCTCGCCGTCAAAGCAGCAGCAGCCGCGCCAACATGTCTTCTGTCAACTACCACGTAGTGGGGTGGAAACAATGTACGTCCCGAATCCTCCCACGATTGCAACGAGCTCGAGAGGGGGTGATATATGTGCACATGTAGGCCCGTACTACGTCAAGGCGGCAAGCGTCGCGTCGTCGATGCAGCATTTGTTTCCGTCGCAAGTCAAGGCCACGATCCATGAACATCCGAACAAGGAGTCGTTTGTGAACTGGCTGAACGAATCGCAAACGGAGTTTGCCCACCAATTCGACAACGACGCGCGCCCGTTGAAGCACAAGTCGTCGCCGTTTTGCTACTTGGAACAGGACGATACCCCTAAGTTTGTCGGTGGGTGCGACGACACCCTCGCGTTCTTCCGCGCTCGCACGCAAAGTGCCCCGTCTGCTCCCGCCTCATCTGCGTCGATCCATGCGAACGACACGTCGGATGCCGACGTCAAGTACGACTGGGACTTGGTCGTGATCGGCGGCGGGTCTGGCGGTCTCGCGTGCTCGAAGGAAGCATCCAAGCTCGGCCAGAAGGTGCTCGTGCTGGACTACGTCAAGCCTTCCCCTGTCGGGTCGACGTGGGGCCTTGGCGGGACCTGCGTGAACGTCGGGTGCATCCCGAAAAAGCTGATGCACCAGAGCTCCATCATTGGCGAAATTCTGCACAAAGATGCCGACCAATTTGGCTGGAGCGTGTCGAACGCGACGTTTGATTGGTCAAAATTAGTGTCATCTGTTCAAGACTACATTCACGGGTTGAACTTCAAGTACCGCGTGGATTTGCGCGACAAGAAGGTCAAGTATGAAAACATGCTGGGGACGTTCAAGGACGCGCACACGTTGACCTTGACCAACGACGCCAAGAAGAAGGGCCCTACGGACGTGACGTTTCGCCGCGCCGTGATCGCCGTGGGCGGCCGCCCCAAGCCATTGAGCTGCCCGGGATGGGAGCATGCGCTGTCGAGCGACGATATCTTCTCCAAGCCAGACGCTCCGGGCAAGACGTTGGTCGTGGGGGCGTCGTACGTGGCGTTGGAGTGCGCGGGGTTCTTGAAGGGCCAAGGGTTTGACGTCACCATCATGGTGCGTTCCATCTTACTGCGCGGGTTTGACCAAGACATTGCGCGCCGCATCGGCGAGTACATGGAGTCGGAGAGCGGCATCGCGTTCATCAAGGAGTCGGTGCCCACGTCCATCGTAAAGCTCGAAAACGGGCAGTTCCAGGTCACGCACACCACAGGCCAAGACGTGTACGACACGATTCTCAACGCCACGGGTCGATCTCCAGACGTGCAAAAGCTCAACTTGGACGCGGCGGGCGTGGCCTTGAACCCCAAGTCTGGCCGCATCCACGTAGTTAACGAGCAGACGTCCACGCCCAACATTTACGCGCTGGGGGACGTGATCGACGCGCCGGAACTCACGCCCGTGGCCATCCAGGCGGGCAAGCTGCTGTCCCGTCGGCTGTTTGGCAACGGCACGACGCTGATGGACTACACCAAGATCTGCACGGCCGTGTTTACGCCGGTCGAGTACGGGTGCTGTGGGTTGTCGGAGGAGGATGCGATTGCAAGCGCCGGCCGGGAAAACGTCGAGGTGTACCACCAGAACTTTACGCCGCTCGAGTGGAGCTTGTCGCATGATCGTCCGCTGGCCAAGGAGTGCTACGCCAAGCTGATTGTCGACACGACGCAGCAGAAGCGCGTACTTGGGTTCCATTACTTGGGCCCGAATGCCGGCGAAGTCACGCAGGCGATTGGGATTGCGATCAAGCTCAACGCCACGTACGACGACTTTATCAACACTGTGGGTATCCACCCTACGACGGCCGAGATCTTTACGACGCTGGAAATCACCAAGGAAAGCGGGGTCGACGCGTCGGCGTCGGGCTGCTGAGGCTAAGCCCCTTCTTTGCCGCTGCCTGTTGAGATGATGATATGCGGATCGACAGGCAGCGGAAGAAGGGAGAGGAAGCCCCTCGTGTGCGTACAAATGGTGTGGAAAGCTGCTGCTGTTGTGTGGAGCGGGAAATAGATGAAGCGGGGACAACATGCTTTGATGGACCTGGCGACGGAGAAATCCCGTGACGTGGCAAGTTGTGGTCGCATGACGTTTGCTTTTGGAAGCCCTCACTCGGGGTGAAAGCAAACCGACAGACGACAACGCGGCATAGTCGGGAGCTGCACTGAGTAACTAGTTGGTGCAGCTCATGTGGCTGGCTGCCGGAAGGAGTTGAAGCACACTGTATAAGTTGAATAATGAACAAGTGATTTTGACTTTTCATGACGCGGTGGGCGTCACAGATTGCCGGCGATGATTTTGACCAATGAAACGGCGATTCCAGAATCGACAATTTGGATTGGACACCTGAAAAACGTCAAAACTGGAGTGACGACGTGTCGTTGGAGCAACTAATGATACTTTTTTTGATACTTTACTACCAACTACTGTATTGGATTACTTTATGCTACTACGGTGTAATGATACTTGTTTTGATACTTTAGCTTGTGCCGTCGATTCTCGCTGGGGCATAAAGGACCGATGTACTTCAAAGTATAACGTTAATAGTTTCGATACCTACTGTACTATTGCATGCCTCCAGTACATATTGTGTGTTCTACTCATAGCCAATCATATTGCAACATTCATTCTTTGTAGCCAATCATATTCATTTTCTCGATTAGTTGGCGATTGCATCAATCCCCGAAAATAGGCAAATTTGACTGAAAAGCACAATATCGCTGGAAAGAAAATGTCAATTTATATTGTCGATTTGATACAAATTTGGGGAAGGGGTGCAATCGAATCGCGCCGACCAAACCGATCCACAATCGATCTGATTGGTTGAATTTCATTGAGAAGGTTTTTATTGGCTAATAATTTTGAGGTAGCCAATCAAATCGATTTAAATTCCAACGAGAAACCACACTACAACACGAAATTTCACTCGAAAGCACAAGAATCTCTCGTACTTTGACGTAAAAACTAGTCATTGATGGATTTCGACCAATCATCATGGGATAGGCATCGTAAGTATACAAATGCCAAGTATAAATCCACCGGGGGGATTGTCGCAAAGAAACACTCGCACTTGCCATGGAAGTTTGCATGAGCATTTTTCAATTCGACTGAAAGTACGCACAACATCAAACATGGCTCGCAAATACGTGATCGGCGGCAACTGGAAGAGCGTACGTGGACTGTTGGCGACGACGGATGGGATGTGAACTCATGGAGGCTGTGTCATGTAGAACGGAACCCAAGCGTCGGTGGCGTCGCTCATTGAAATGCTCAACGGCGTGACCGTGGACACCGAGTCCGTTGAAGTCGTGATTGCTCCCCCGGCGATCTTCCTTGCCACCGCGAAAGCGAACCTCAAGCCCGAAATCCAAGTGAGCGCCCAAAACGTGAGCCTCACCGGCCTCGGAGCATACACGGGAGAAATCGCCGCCGAACATCTCGTTGGTACACCACTTCGCCTATGCCTTCCCCTGTTTCACGATTCGATCTAATTTTTTTCGTAGATTTGGGAGTGCAATGGACGTTGACCGGGCACTCGGAACGCCGCGCGTTGTACGGCGAAACCGACTTTGTCGTGGCCGAAAAGACCAAGCGCGCGTTGGACCACGGGTTGAACGTGATTTTGTGCGTGGGTGAATCGCTCGATGAACGCAAGTCGGATCAGACGCTGAACGTGATCACGCGCCAGCTCAAGGCCGTGGCCGACCTTCTCGTGAACGACTTAAGTTTGTGGAGCCGTGTTGTCGTCGCGTACGAACCCGTGTGGGCGATTGGCACGGGCGTGGTCGCCACCCCGGAGCAGGCCCAAGACGCACACAAGAACCTCCGGGCGTACGTCACCAGCCACATCAACCCCGAAGTGGCGAGCGAACTGCGCATCATTTACGGCGGCTCGGTAAACGCCAAGAACTCGGCCGAGCTCATTGCGTTGCACGACGTGGACGGCTTCCTCGTCGGCGGTGCTTCCCTCAAGCCCGAATTCGTCGACATCATTCAAAGCGCGCAATAAATAGACAATTTAATCAACCCACCAACATTCTTTCCCAAATACTATTAATCAACCCAACCCCGTGAATTATGGTTATCATAAGTATCCGGCCTTATTCACCACTCTTGTGTGCATCTATCTCTCCACATTATCACAGGTGGGCTAATATATCTTGGGCTAATATATTTTGGGCTAATATATTTGTGGGCTAATATATTTTGGGCAAATATATTTGTGTGATAAAAGTAGATAGTATTAGAAAGTTGGTCAAGAGACTGTCATTTCATTCGACGACGTGTTCTTCTTGATCGTCGTCGTCGTCGTCCGTGTCGACGGCCGTGGCACCACCATGTCGAGGGAGGGCTGTCGCTTTCGATCGGCTACATACATCAAACGAATGAATTATATTAATATATATACATAATATAATATAATATACTTCCATAATATTATATAATATGTTTACATAATATATTTACATAATATAATATAATATATTTACATAATATAATATAATATATTTACATAATATAATATAATATAATATAATATATATACATAATATAATATACATAATATAATGTAATATAATATATAGTCATACATAATATAATATATATCAGCACAGAAACGACATGAAATGAACGTACTTGGCGATCAGCACCTCCATGTCGACATCGCGCTCCAAGTTTCCGACGCGTTTTCGGCATCCTGTATATCCCGAGGTGAAGGATCCCTTAGGAGAAGAAGCGAAGCGCGGACGCACGTACCCGCGACGGGGCAGCTTTGCTTGTGTTTCAAGTGGCTTTCGATCCCCACTCGTGAATACGTATGCCCACAGTCGAGACTATGCACGACATGCAATCGTCAGGCACACAACATGCAGCCGTCATAAGGACTAAACTTACTTGCGCATAGGTTCGGTCATGAGCATTTGGGTGATCGGACACGACATGCTGCGTACGCTGTTTGATTCCTGCACCATCACATCCTCGTCGTCTTCGTCTTCGCGTTCGATCTACACACAGGAGGGCTCATTATGGGGAGACTGACGGACGTACCCCCGCGGCGGCATCGAACTGCTTGATGTACTCGTGCTTGCTCAACACGTCGTCGGCCACGTGGAACGCCGACATGTCCAGCAGTCCGTTGAACGACTGGGGGCCTGGACCGGCTTGCAGCGTGCGTTCAAGATCCGTCAGTTTCGAGTCGAATGCACCAATGTGTCCGTTGATCAACGCGTACTCCTTCGTGAGTTGCTTCAGTCGGTCCACCAGTGGCATCGAGTGCTCCTTGGCCAGTGGCGCCAGATTTCGAGCGGCTGTCACGCCTTCGATGGTATGCTTCATGAGGTCGTGCTTCTGCTTCTTCGCGTTGGACACGCACATACGTAGGGCACCGGGGATCGCCTGTTGGACTTCCACTTCGATCTGGCGCTTCCAGTCTTCTATCGTGGGGGCTCTCGGCTGTTCCACATCTTCGTCGTCTTCACCTGAGGCATCATCGCCGTCGTCGGGACTCCCATGACTCTCAGCTTTCACCGGTGCCTTGCGCTTGCCGTCTCGCGCCATTTTCAGAGCAAACGGGTGGGAATATCACTGTGGCCAATCAAAGGCCGTTTTGAGTTATATTTTGACCAATCAGCAATTGATTCTACAAGCATCGTCAATCATACTGTACGTATTCCAAGCATGTCATAATGCTAAGCGTTCATAACGACATCTATTGTAGTGCTCTGCAAAAGGAGATGGACAGCATGTGCACGGACGCTGCATTTAGGTGCGTACGCGACGTGGAAGTGAGCACCTGTCATCTAGCACTTACTAGTACTTGGACGTAGTATTCAGTAGTTGATTGGATAAAAAGATCGTAACAAAGTGATCGGATTGGATATAATAATGTCAGACAGTTGATTGGATGATTAGGGAACAATTTGCAATCGGAATGTTTCGCGCAGTGTGCTGCCGCATTGGCGGAGGGGCGGCAGTCATTGGGCGTTCATCCGTGAGAAGCGTCCATATCACTGGGAACCAGGTGCGCCCTGGTGTGGCTATTGAGGTTGATGGGAAGCTCTACCGTGTGGTCAAGAGTCAGTCGGTGAAACCTGGGAAAGGTGTGGCGTACATGCAAGCTGAACTCAAGGAGATCACGACGGGCCACAAGATCAACCGTCGCTTCCGGTCGTCTGAGTCTGTCAAGAAGGCGCCGCTGACCAAGGACAGGCCGTTCCAGTTCCTGTACAATGACGGAAACAAGCTCGTGTTGATGGAACCGTCCACGTTTGAACAGGTGAGCGCGAGGAGGCAGCCCATGAGAGTCAGTCTCACATGTTGATGTAGCTAGAAGTGGGGACAGATATCCTGCAAGACAACCAGCTCAAGTACTTGAGCGAAGGCACTTTGGTGACCCTTCAAATTGTCGACGGGGTGCCTCTGTGGATGAATTTGCCCGATCATGTTGTCCATGTGGTCGAAGTACGACGATGCATTTACTGTATCATCTCATCACAGAGTTGACTTTGCCTTAACTTTATGTGCCTAGAAAACAACGGCTGGCGCTGGGAACGGCAAAGAAGCTACGCTGGCCAACGGCACCGAAGTCCAAGTACCTGGCTCCATCGAAGTGGGCGATTCCATCAAGATTTCATCCGACACGGGCCTTTTCGTGGAAAAAGTGGCTCTTTAACTAGACTATGCACATGTTGTTCACTTGTACTAGTAATGAGCGAAATCATCAACAAAAGTCGATCCGTGAATTGTGAATTCGCTAGAAACTACTTCCAAAATTCGCGTACTAATCAATTTTGAATCACGCTAGAGTTGTGATTGGTTGAATATACTTGTCCATTCTGTTAAGAGCCAATCAAATCCACTCAAAATTGGATTCGGCGGCGAGATTCGATTCAACGGGGTTTGAATCCACAATAGTACCACAGTTATTCATATGTGTGTCGCGTATTCGCGTCTTACGAGTACACATGGTGTTGTATTTGACATCGAAACTGTCCATGTTGTTATGTAATGCCTGCCATGGATACCCCAATTTGTATTTCTCTAAACAATGAAAAATTGCGATATGTATATAAGGTTAATCGTGATATTTTTAGGTGATTGTGTCCAGCGCCTCGAACTACTTCTTCGCCATCGTTGCATTCGTATGGGGGGCCGATGTCATGTTGTTCGAAGTGTATAACCAATCCAATCGTTGCTATATCTGTGTGTTGAAAATTGTGTTGGAGCAGCCGGTGAAATGGTTGGCTGTGGGCCGTCGGTTTTGTTTCGTATGTTTTGAAATGCATGGCTGCAAATCGTCGCTGGCCCCCCGCTACCAAGCCCCAGAAACAAACCCATCATTTCATTTCTATTCTTCGTGACTCTATGCATATTGATGGTACTTGGAATTGAAGATTTCAAAGACTCGATTGAGAAGTTTCTTGTCGAATATGCACCCAGTGTCCTCCACACTGAGTGAGCCCTGTGGAATCGACCGTTCGCAGCAAATGTCAAGGAATTGTGATAGGTCCAGTTGTACGTGGCAATCAGCGTCACTCGACTCGTCGACACAACAGAGAGCCCTTCGTACTAGTGGAGTCGATGTCGAGTGGAAGACTACTAAGTATCGATACCAACAGCTAGACCCACAGACGCGGCATGTATGGTATATGTACCTGTTCAAGAAGTGCTTCCTTGTGAATCATCTGGATAATATCCGGAGGTGCCCTCTCCTTGGCCAAGTCAACCAGAGAAGTACCTCGTCTTGACTAACTTCAAAGCGTTTCGACAGCTTGACTTGGCCTACAATCTGCCTGGAAGTGGCAACAACTACGAAAACACTGATAGCTAGCTACTCAATCCATGCAAAACTGTGGCTTGTATTGTAGTCAGGGCCACTCAAAAAGATGTCAGGAAAGACCTCTTTTGCAAATTTTCAGAAATATTTTGGCAATTTTTCAAACGACAGCTTTTGTGTGTTTGGCTACCAAATCTGACATATATTATAAATGGACATAATACGTCGAATGTTTACTGTTTTCCGACAGAAAGAGGTTCCAACACTGCAGCAACATGGTACTAGTATTCCAGCAATCGTTCTCATTCCATCATGGCATCGAAAGATCCAAATATTTCCCAAATATTTTCTCACCTCCTATTTGAAAAGGGAATGCTCGGTCAGAATATTATTTCGACATCAACTTTTTGTGGCATCCAGACTCAGCCTTAATAGAATATAAGAAAAAACGCATCATAGCAGTAAATTGACTTGAAGTTTGTATTGAGCGTTGTACTTCGTAAACATGTGGACTTGTAGTGGAGGGTTACTGCTTTGTAGACGCTACGATTATTGTGGAACTACCAGATAAAACTAGATGCGGTCGGTGACCAGAGGAAGGGAAAAATATATTCTCGACAAGAGTTGTTTATTTATTCAAATAGAAGAATTTATTCTGAAAAGACCTAGTCGAAGAATAAGTCATCCAAGGACAGCTTCAGTTGTGCCTGAAGAAATAACATAATAATGCACTTTGTGAAGACTCGATATTCATCGATATTCAGGGGTTACATACAGTATTGTTGAATTAATCACTATCAATAAATTATTCATTCGGACTGGCTGAAAGAATTATTTATTCTGTGTCAAGTTAGAATAAATAAGAAATCCTGGTTCGTCACAAATAAGTATAATCATCATTTCTTTTACTGAAATAAATGTAAATACTATATTCCCTACCTTTGTTGGAGACTGCTCCGTCCAGGCAGCATCGAGGAGTACCATAAATAAATTCTATTACGTAGTAATACAACAAAGGAATGTCGAAGGAGCGCAATAATCACAGCATCCATCATCGTAGCATGCACCCAACGCAAGACCATCCAACACATGGGAATCAAACGAACTGAACAACTATGCATTAAGTTTTATGCCAAGTTTGAATGGGGCGGGGCCGTCGGAGGCGAAATGTGCGGCCAACTCGACGGGTTGAGCACTTCGCCCCAGAAGTCCGGCGTCTTGTCCGCCGTGTCATCGTCCGTGTCGTCTGCAGTCGCCTTCGGGGAGGTCTTGCTACGGCTATGGAACCGCTTGCCTAGCTGGTCCGACGGGCCGACCGTTATCTCGGCCACGGTGGGCAGCACGTGCGCCAGTCGTTGCTGTCGCCAGAGCCGCACGTCCTCGCCGTGGAAGGGCACGGACTTGTACCCAACGACTGTCGAGTTGATTGCAGCGTACCGATGTCGAACGGGAAATGTCTTGAGAAGGTCGGCTTCGTCGGTGGTGGCATGCTGCACATCGCCTTCGTCGTCGTCGACGACTTCTGTGGGGGCAACGCCCAGGTCTTCTTGATCGTGGCCATCACTATGTTCACCAAACACGGCAGTGGGGGCAAATCCCAGGTCTTCTTGGTCGTGGCCGTCACTATGTTCACCAAACACGGCAGTGGCGACGTTGGATGGGGGCGGGGTCGTCGGAGGCGAAATGTGCGGCCAACTCGACGGGTTGAGCACTTCGCCCCAGAAGTCCGGCGTCTTGTCCGCCGTGTCATCGTCCGTGTCGTCTGCAGTCGCCTTCGGGGAGGTCTTGCTACGGCTATGGAACCGCTTGCCTAGCTGGTCCGACGGGCCGACCGTATTCTCGGCCACGGTGGGCAGCACGTGCGCCAGTCGTTGCTGTCGCCAGAGCCGCACGTCCTCGCCGTGGAAGGGCACGGACTTGTACCCAACGACTGTCGAGTTGATTGCAGCGTACCGATGTCGAACGGGAAATGTCTTGAGAAGGTCGGCTTCGTCGGTGGTGGCATGCTGCACATCGCCTTCGTCGTCGTCGACGACTTCTGTGGGGGCAACGCCCAGGTCTTCTTGATCGTGGCCATCACTATGTTCACCAAACACGGCAGTGGGGGAAAATCCCAGGTCTTCTTGGTCGTGGCCGTCACTATGTTCACCAAACACGGCAGTGGCGACGTTGGATAGGGGCGGGGTCGTCGGAGGCGAAATGTGCGGCCAACTCGACGGGTTGAGCACTTCGC
>NW_009798281.1:957184-965000 GCF_000520075.1 Aphanomyces astaci
TGTGGGGGCAACGCCCAGGTCTTCTTGATCGTGGCCATCACTATGTTCACCAAACACGGCAGTGGGGGAAAATCCCAGGTCTTCTTGGTCGTGGCCGTCACTATGTTCACCAAACACGGCAGTGGCGACGTTGGATGGGGGCGGGGTCGTCGGAGGCGAAATGTGCGGCCAACTCGACGGGTTGAGCACTTCGCCCCAGAAGTCCGGCGTCTTGTCCGCCTTGTCATCGTCCGTGTCGTCTGCAGTCGCCTTCGGGGAGGTCTTGCTACGGCTATGGAACCGCTTGCCTAGCTGGTCCGACGGGCCGACCGTTATCTCGGCCACGGTGGGCAGCACGTGCGCCAGTCGTTGCTGTCGCCAGAGCCGCACGTCCTCGCCGTGGAAGGGCACGGACTTGTACCCAACGACTGTCGAGTTGATTGCAGCGTACCGATGTCGAACGGGAAATGTCTTGAGAAGGTCGGCTTCGTCGGTGGTGGCATGCTGCACATCGCCTTCGTCGTCGTCGACGACTTCTGTGGGGGCAACGCCCAGGTCTTCTTGATCGTGGCCATCACTATGTTCACCAAACACGGCAGTGGGGGCAAATCCCAGGTCTTCTTGGTCGTGGCCGTCACTATGTTCACCAAACACGGCAGTGGCGACGTTGGATGGGGGCGGGGTCGTCGGAGGCGAAATGTGCGGCCAACTCGACGGGTTGAGCACTTCGCCCCAGAAGTCCGGCGTCTTGTCCGCCGTGTCATCGTCCGTGTCGTCTGCAGTCGCCTTCGGGGAGGTCTTGCTACGGCTATGGAACCGCTTGCCTAGCTGGTCCGACGGGCCGACCGTATTCTCGGCCACGGTGGGCAGCACGTGCGCCAGTCGTTGCTGTCGCCAGAGCCGCACGTCCTCGCCGTGGAAGGGCACGGACTTGTACCCAACGACTGTCGAGTTGATTGCAGCGTACCGATGTCGAACGGGAAATGTCTTGAGAAGGTCGGCTTCGTCGGTGGTGGCATGCTGCACATCGCCTTCGTCGTCGTCGACGACTTCTGTGGGGGCAACGCCCAGGTCTTCTTGATCGTGGCCATCACTATGTTTACCCAATGCCGCCGTGGCGACTTCCGAAGGATTTGGAGTAGGGATGGGTGCCTAGACAGCACACATGAGTACTCGTCACAAAGTTACATTACACCGTTGCGTCGACGACTTACATCCACAAGGTGAGAGGTAACACTTGCAATGCCGTGGACGCTGTGTGCTTGAGTGTCGTAAGCACATTGGTCGTCAAGCGCCAACTCTTCCAGTTGGTGCGTCCATGAGTCTGTGGACGGCACTTGCTCCAGTGCGCGGAGGAGTCGATGCATCTACCGTGGATAACAAGATGTGACGGTGGGGTCGTGAGTAGAGAGAGGGTCGTACCTTTGTTTCGAGGGATGTGCTGAGGACCTTGTTGGTACGGATGTCTTTGGTACGGACCAGCTCGATGAGGAAGGCCGACCTGGCCAACCTGACGCGGCGCACAGCGTTTAAGCTTGATGACACCGCATGAGCGACTTCCGATCGGTCAGAAGCAATGCGCTCTTGGATGGGTGTCTACACAGCAAACATCATGAATCGTGAGCAAGTCAAAGGACGCCGCTGCGGCGACTTACCGCCGCGGGCAAGAGGCACATGGAAACGCTGCTCCCTATGGAGTTGACGGCACCGTGGGTGATGTTGACATTACGCTCCACAGTGGCCAGCTCTCGAAGCTGCAAGCGCCAAGTTTCGGCGGATGGTACTTGATACAGCGCGACGATGAGGAAATAGGTCTACCGAAGACGACGGACGTGAGAGGTGGGATCGTGAGTACAAGAGATCTCACCTTTGCTGTAAGATAATTGAGGAGGCCGTCGGTGGACCAGAGCTCGCGCACGAAGTCCGTCGCGGCGGCTTTGGCGTGATGGAGCCAAGGCATGTTCATACTGGTGTGTCTGCTGGAGGGTTGCGATGAAAGAAATGCCGAACATGCTCGTACTACTGTATAGTACTAAAAATAGCGTGACGTTTCATAATCGATTTGAAATTCCAAATGGTGCACCATTAGGCCTAAGGTAAATGGTGCACCATTAGGCCTAAGGTATGGGTCCTTTGGCTGCACCCTGTGCTCTCTAGCAGCCGACAAACTAGTGTAGTATGATGGACAGCAACCATGACTGCGACAACGTTGGTGGCCAATTCATGGTGCACTTGAAAGAGACCTCGCCGTGGAAGGCTGCTTGCACTCTCGTCGCGCGGGATTTCAATTGTGTCGAAAGGTCGTCTTAAACGTTCTTTAATCGGTTTAAATAGACTTCATTTACTTCGATTCCCACGCAAATCATCGGAGGGGCGGTTTCTGGTGCAGGATGGGACGGGTCGATAAGAACGATCATAGAATAACATGATCCTTGAAATTTGGTGCATTATTCAGGCATTTTGGACAGCATCGCTCATATTTGCTACTACTGGAAATAATTATGAATAGTACAATTTACGAATACTTTTTTCCGAGGCGCGTGCAGTGGAAGCTATATCACTCGACTCTTATGTATCGGATATGATTCTATATTTTGTTACATGAAGCCAAAATTCAGGCTTATTTTCGATATATATATTTCCTGTTATGATTCATTATCGTCCACACGATTTTGTCCACAAACTTGGCCCCAACTCTTTCTTGGCCGTTGGATTGACCCTGCCCTCCCACCGAGTATGTGGCACCACGGCACCACCATACACTGTACTGCAGCCTTGTATTACTCAATAGTAACGTTAAGGTAGTGAGGGATTTGAGTTTATATAATAACCTTCAATCAACTAGGTGCAAAACGAACATGTGCAAATGGAATGATCATATGCGGGCCAACGTCAAAGCCCAAGTCGGAAAAACCCGGCGCGATCACCTTGGCCCCTCGGTCGTACTCACCCATCTTGGCCACAAGCAGCCGCCCTGGCGCTCGGCAAACAGCTCCACTTCCGCCAGCACGTCGTTGTACACGCCTTCCGCCTCTGTTTCATCACAGTTCTTTTTGGTCTCCTATACATACACTCAACATGTATATACATGTAAGTGCATACATTTACATGTAGCACACCAAGAGAGGTGAATGAAACACCGAAATCAATATTGTGCATCCAAATTAATAGGCACATATATGTGATTTCACATTTATTCGATATATAGTCATAGAGTGATAGAACAGTATAAAAATCACAACATTGATATATATGTGATACAGAAGTGAAACAGCAATTCGTGAGATGTATACAAGAGTCTCATAGATACAAGGACAATGTCGTTCTGCGCGATACAAAGACCGAAATATATATTGCCAAGTCGATTCGAAATTGGAGAGTTTGGGTGCTCAATCGAATGAGCAGCACCAAATCGGCAGACAATCGACCAATCAAAACCCACAACACGAACCAACTGGCCAATCAAATCCACTCTTCGACCAATTCAACATCATCGAATTAGTGGGAGACAGCAATTAGTGTGACATCGAACGACTTTTACATACAAACGTCAGTGCAAAAGAATCGATCGATAGATTTGGCAAAGAATCAGCACTAAAGTCCACATTTTGGGTAACAGGACAATAACAGAATAAATTGAACAACCGCCTAAGCCAATCAAAACATCACGTCGTGTCCAATTTCTACCAATCCAAACATCGTTTAATATGGTCAACCCATATATATACTACTCGTTGTATGGTATAGATTATATAAGCTAAATCGATCAAATCAAGTGAGTAGTCCGAATTTGGGTGAAATGGCCAATATATACTCGTTGAACGAACCCTTATAGTGGGATTTGGATCGCAAAACACAAGTTTACGACCAAGACAAGGAGGACGTTCGCACCTCCATGTAAAAGTTCATGCCCATCGCAAAGAAGAACCACAAGCGCGGGGCGATGTCCAGGCCCGCGGCCACGGCAGCATGCACGTACTCGATGCCACCGGCAATCGTAAACGCAAGTTCCAAGCGCCTGCTTCTTGCACGTCGTACCCCGAAATCGAGATCGAATTGTACTTGGGCATGTACTCCAACTTGTACACAAAGGTATCCTACAAACAATATCGTCGTTACCAGTCATACAAGGTGCACCAAACAACTAAAAAGTCGAAATTTATCACTTTTTAGGGCATATTTGACACAAAATGTCGTGCAAATGGTATAAAATGTCGTGAAAATGACACCAAATGATGTGAAAATGATACAAAATGACCTGAAAACAAGACAATTCCATCATAGGAGTATGGTAGAAATACCTGGACGGCTGCGGTGGGAAGAGCGGACCATGAATTCCTTCAGAATGTCGTTTTGGATCGTGCCAGCGAGTAACTTTTGATCCACGCCTTGCTCTTCCGCCGCCACGGTGTACTGTACATGGCCAGGATGGACAGCACGGCGCCGTTCATAGTCATGGACACGGACATTTTGTCGAGTGGGATGCCGTCAATCAAGACCTAGGAGCAGATATGTCAACAAGAAGGCACATCCGTGCATGAAGGTGTGTGTGCTTACATTCATGTGTTCCACCAGACTGAAATTAGTGTGACATCGAACGACTTTTACATACAAACGTCAGTGCAAAAGAATCGATCGATAGATTTGGCAAAGAATCAGCACTAAAGTCCACATTTTGGGTAACAGGACAATAACAGAATAAAATGAACAACCGCCTAAGCCAATCAAAACATCACGTCGTGTCGAATTTCTACCAATCCAAACATCGTTTAATATGGTCAACCCATATATATACTAATCGTTGTATGGTATAGATTATATAAGTTTAAATCGATCAAATCAAGTGAGTAGTCCGAATTTGGGTGAAATGGTCAATATATACTCGTTGAACGAACCCTCATAGTGGGGTTTGGATCGCAAAACACAAGTTTACGACCAAGACAAGGAGGACGTTCGCACCTCCATGTAAAAGTTCATGCCGATCGCAAAGAAGAAACCACAAGCGCGGGGCGACGTCCAGGCCCGCGGCCACGGCAGCATGCACGTACTCGATGCCATCGGCAATAGTAAACGCGAGTTCCAAGCGCCTGCTTCTTGCACGTCGTACCCCGAAATCGAGATCGAATTGTACTTGGGCATGCACTCCAACTTGTACCCAAAGATATCCTACAAACAATATCGTTGTTAGCAGTCATACAAGGTGCACCAAACAACTAAAAAGTCGAAATTTATCACTTTTTAGGGCATATTTGACACAAAATGTGACACAAAATGTCGTGAAAATGATACAAATCCATCGTAGAAGGATGGTAGACATACCTGGATGATACGCATGGACGGCTGCGGTGGGAAGAGCGGATCATAAATTCCTTCAGAATGTCGTTTTGGATCGTGCCAGCGAGTAACTTTTGATCCACGCCTTGCTCTTCCGCCGCCACGGTGTACATGGCCAGGATGGACAGCACGGCGCCGTTCATAGTCATGGACACGGACATTTTGTCGAGTGGGATGCCGTCAATCAAGACCTAGGATCAGATATGTCAACAAGAAGGCACATCCGTGCATGAAGGTGTGTGTGCTTACATTCATGTGTTCCACCGAATCGATGGGCACACCCGCCATCCCCACGTTCGGAATCGTACCTGCGATGGGTCGCCAAATCGAACGCGACACTCAGCCCTTGTTGCCCTGCGACCAAGCGCTAAAAGGCGTTCGATTCCTCGGCCGGTACAGAAACCGGCGTACTATGAGGAGCTTGAGACACACAAGCTACGAGAAAGGACGAGCAACATGGAGAATGTACCTGGCGAACGGTCCACAGCTCGGCCGCGTACATGGACGAGTACGGACCGCGGATGTAGGGACACAAACCTGGCAATTGCGCGGGGTCCAAGTCCTGTGATGGATCAGGTCATTTCAAACGAACGATGGCGAGCACGGACTGGCGGCACGACATACCTCCAAGTCATCCTGGGCTGAATCAGGACTTTTTTAGTCGGGATGTCAAAAATTGACGAAAAGCTTCGATATTTTGGCAATTTCTAAGCAATCGGCAAATAATGAAAAATCATGTGTCTGGAATACAATATTTTGCCAAATATCGCGTTTTTCGCCAAACAATAGACCTTTTTTCTGAAAACTTGGCAATAACTGAGAATCGTCGAGTTTCTTTCGAAATCAGTTTGATCCAGACAGTCAACAATAGACGACACCCAAATTCTTCCAATTCCTTTGAACCAAATTTTCGAAATATTACTTGGGCAAAATTGGGTAAAAAAGATGAAAACTCCAAATCAAGCCATTTGTATGTTTCATTTTGTACTGATTCTTCTGAATTGAGGACTTCAAAGACTCGATTGAGAAGTTTCTTGTCGAATATGCACCCAGTGTCCTCCACACTGAGTGAGACCTGTGGAATCGACCGTTCGCAGCAAATGTCAAGGAATTGTCATAGGTCCAGTTGTACGTGGCAATCAGCGTCACTCGACTCGTCGACACAACAGAGAGCCCTTCGTACTAGTAGTGGAGTCGGATGTCGAGTGGAAGACTACTAAGTATCGATACCAACAGCTAGACCCACAGACGCGGCATGTATGGTATATGTACCTGTTCAAGAAGTGCTTCCTTGTGAATCATCTGGATAATATCCGGAGGTGCCCTCTCCTTGGCCAAGTCAACCAGAGAAGTACCTCGTCTTGACTAACTTCAAAGCGTTTCGACAGCTTGACTTGGCCTACAATCTGCCTGGAAGTGGCAACAACTACGAAAACACTGATAGCTAGCTACTCAATCCATGCAAAACTGTGGCTTGTATTGTAGTCAGGGCCACTCAAAAAGATGTCAGGAAAGACCTCTTTTGCAAATTTTCAGAAATATTTTGGCAATTTTTCAAACGACAGCTTTTGTGTGTTTGGCTACCAAATCTGACATATATTATAAATGGACATAATACGTCGAATGTTTACTGTTTTCCGACAGAAAGAGGTTCCAACACTGCAGCAACATGGTACTAGTATTCCAGCAATCGTTCTCATTCCATCATGGCATCGAAAGATCCAAATATTTCCCAAATATTTTCTCACCTCCTATTTGAAAAGGGAATGCTCGGTCAGAATATTATTTCGACATCAACTTTTTGTGGCATCCAGACTCAGCCTTAATAGAATATAGGAAAAAACGCATCATAGCAGTAAATTGACTTGAAGTTTGTATTGAGCGTAGTACTTCGTAAACATGTGGAGTTGTAGTGGAGGGTTACTGCTTTGTAGACGCTACGATTCTTGTGGAACTACCAGATAAAACTAGATGTGGTCGGTGACCAGAGGTAGGGGAAAATAGATTCTCGACAAGAGTTGTTTATATATTCAAATAGAAGAATTTATACTGAAAAGACCTAGTCGAAGAATAAGTCATCCAAGGACAGCTTCAGTTGTGCCTGAAGAAATAACATAAATAATGCACTTTGTGAAGACTCGATATTCATCGATATTCAGGGGTTACAGTATTGTTGAATTAATCACTATCAATAAATTATTCATTCGGCTGGCTGAAAGAATTATTTATTCTGTGTCAAGTTAGAATAAAAAAATAATCCTGGTTGCATGTCACAAATAAGTATAATTTTCATTTCTTTTACAGAAACAAATATAAGTACTATATTCATTCGGACTGGCTGAAAGAATTATTTATTCTGTGTCAAGTTAGAATAAAAAAATAATCCTGGTTGCATGTCACAAATAAGTATAATTTTCATTTCTTTTACAGAAACAAATATAAGTACTATATTCATTCGGACTGGCTGAAAGAATTATTTATTCTGTGTCAAGTTAGAATAAAT
>NW_009798281.1:966107-966758 GCF_000520075.1 Aphanomyces astaci
CTGTGGAATCGACCGTTCGCAGCAAATGTCAAGGAATTGTCATAGGTCCAGTTGTACGTGGCAATCAGCGTCACTCGACTCGTCGACACAACAGAGAGCCCTTCGTACTAGTGGAGTCGGATGTCGAGTGGAAGACTACTAAGTATCGATACCAACAGCTAGACCCACAGACGCGGCATGTATAGTATATGTACCTGGTCGGTTCAAGAAGTGCTTCCTTGTGAATCATCTGGATAATTTCCGGAGGTGCCCTTTCCTTGGCCAAGTCGTGCCAAAGCAGCAGAGAAGTACCTCGTCTTGACTAACTTCAAAGCGTTTCGACAGCTTGACATGGCCTACAATCTGCCTGGAAGTGGCAACAACTACGAAAACACTGATAGCTACCTACTCAATCCATGCAAAACTGTGGCTTGTATTGTAGTCAGGGCCACTCAAAAGATGTCAGAAAAAACCTCTTTTGCAAATTTTCAGAAATATTTTGGCAATTTTTCAAACGACAGCTTTTGTGTGTTTGGCTACCAAATCTGACATATATTATAAATGGACATAATACGTCGAATGTTTACTGTTTTCCGACAGAAAGAGGTTCCAACACTGCAGCAACATGGTACTAGTATTCCAGCAATCGTTCTCATTCCATCATGGCATCGA
>NW_009798281.1:971977-978767 GCF_000520075.1 Aphanomyces astaci
TCGGTCAGAATATTATTTCGACATCAACTTTTTGTGGCATCCAGACTCAGCCTTAATAGAATATAGGAAAAAACGCATCATAGCAGTAAATTGACTTGAAGTTTGTATTGAGCGTAGTACTTCGTAAACATGTGGACTTGTAGTGGAGGGTTACTGCTTTGTAGACGCTACGATTATTGTGGAACTACCAGATAAAACTAGATGTGGTCGGTGACCAGAGGAAGGTAAAAATAGATTCTCGACAAGAGTTGTTTATTTATTCAAATAGAAGAATTTATTCTGAAAAGACGTAGTCGAAGAATAAGTCATCCAAGGACAGCTTCATATGTGCCTCAAGAAATAATATAAATAATGCACTTTGTGAAGACTCGATATTCATCGATATTCAGGGGTTACAGTATTGTTGAATTAATCACTGTCAATAAATTATTCATTCGGACGACTAGCTGAAAGAATTATTTATTCTGTGTCAACTTTGCATAAAAAAATAATCCTGGTTCGTCACAAATAATCATAATTTCTTTTACTGAAATAAATGTAAATACTACGTAGTACTATTTTCCCTACCTTTGTTGGAGACTGCTCCGTCCAGGTAGCATCGAGGAGTACCATAAATAAATTCTATTACGTAGTAATACAACAAAGGAATGTCGAAGGAGCGCAATAATCACAGCATCCATCATCGTAGCATGCACCCAACGCAAGGCCATCCAACACTTGGACATCAAACCAACTCAACAACTGTGCATTAGGTATTATGCTAAGTTTGATTGGGGCGGGGCCGTCGGGGGCGAAATGTGCGGCCACTCGACGGGTAGAGCACTTCGCCCCAGAAGTCCGGCGTCTTGTCAGCCGTGTCATCGTCCGTCTCGTCGGCAGTCGCCTTCGGCGACGTCTTGCTCCGGCTGTGGAACCGCTTGCCCAGCTGGTCCGAGGGCCTACTGTTTTCTCGGCCACGGTGGGCAGCAAGTGCGGCAGTCGTTACTGCCGCCAGAGCCGCATGTCCTCGCTATGGAAGGGCACGGACTTGTACCCAACGACGGTCGAGTTGTCCGCGGCGTACCGATGTCGAACGGGAAATGTGAACAAAGTGACGGCCACGACCAAGAAGACCTGGCATTTGCCCCCACGGAAGTCTTCGTCGACGACGAAGGCGATGCGCTGCATGCCACCATGGACGAAGCCGACCTTCTCAAGACATTTCCCGTTCGACATCGGTACGCTGCAATCAACTCGACAGTCGTTGGGTACAAGTCCGTGCCCTTCCACGGCGAGGACGTGCGGCTCTGGCGACAGCAACGACTGGCGCACGTGCTGCCCACCGTGGCCGAGATAACGGTCGGCCCGTCGGACCAGCTAGGCAAGCGGTTCCTCAGCCGTAGCAAGACCTCCCCGAAGGCGACTGCAGACGACACGGACGATGACACGGCGGACAAGACGCCGGACTTCTGGGGCGAAGTGCTCAACCCGTCGAGTTGGCCGCACATTTCGCCCCTACCCCCGCTACAGTACCTATGAAAATGTCAGTGAAATCTGATCACAACCGGTGCGGTACCTTGAAAACTATTCAGGCATGCGCATTGGTCTAAATCCATCACAGTACTTATATTTCATTGGATGAAAATGATTAACGCATGGTGATTGGATATTTTTGTCCAATTAGAGACAATTAGGTACACGCCCAACCGGAACAATGAAAATGTTCGTCATTGGCCAAACCGGTACAGGTCCAACCGGAGAAATCATAGGTACTGAAGCGGGGGGTATACGGTAGCCTTCGGCGAGGTCTGAACGAATAGTTTGATCCTTATTTTCTGCAAATTTTAGCGTCATTACAGCCGGTGCCACATGTGCCACAATTAACATCGGCCGATGTGAATTCAACATCATCGAATTAGTGTGAGACTGCAATTACTGTGACATCGAACGACTTTTACATACAAACATCAGTGCAAAGAATCGATCGATAGGTTTGGCGAATCAGCACAAAAGTCCAAATTATTGTTGGGTAAACGACAATACAGTAGTGACGGGAATATATAATATATACAGTCGTACGTTGATGCGATTGATCTGCTGCTCGCGGACTTTGGTGTTGTCGATCGAGAGCACGTCGACGCGGTCTTCATTTTGGAGGCGGTACTTGTTGACGCCCACGATCACTTCCTCGCGACTGTCGATACGCGCCTGCTTCTTGGTCGCGCTCTCCTCGATTCAATCGCCTTGGCCATCCCCCCAAGTTTTCCACCTACACCGCAACAAATCAATCCATAGTCATGACTCACATGTCCACATGGGGTGTTCATGTCTTGCGTTTTGAAATCAAATCCATCCACTTTCCCATCATCACATTGTATACCAACAGACCAATATAAACAACATGCGGAGGCAACCACAAATAGTGTGATACGTTGCATGAAAATCCAAACATCTACACTAAAATCGATTTCGACAAGCCCAAGTTCACATTTGGTCATATGAAAGCTGTCATATATATAGATAGACCCATATATATATTGTCAAATCGAATCGAAACAGGAGCCCTCAGCAGAATCAAATGTGTAAGGAAAATCGATTAAAGAACCGCCTGAGCCAATCAAATCACGTCATGTCGAATTTCTGCCAATCCAAACGCTTGACCCCTCCGCAATTGGGCAAAACCAATATATACTAATATTTTATAGTATAATATGTACAAGATTAAATGGGATCAAAATAGATTCGAAAGCTACTTGGCGAAATGACTCACAAGTCCAAATTTGGGTGAAATTCACAATATAATATATATATATATATACATAGCCAACTTCAATTGAGGTATATATATATCTACAGATATAGACATCTACCTCGCGGATAATTTCCATGGCCGAGTCGACCAGTTCCTGCGTCAAGTTTTCCATCAAGTACGACCCGCCCCACGGATCCGCCACCTACCACCATCCATCATCCACCCAAGGATCCGAATCTATGACGGCTTATTTCATCCACATATGTGAATAAATGAACGATCATCTATCGGACCACCACCTTGGGAATGCCCGTTTCTTCTTGCAAAATCAGCTGCGTATTGCGCGCCATGCGGGCCGAAAACTCTGTCGGGAGCCCCAGCGTCTCGTCGAGCGCGTTCGTGTGCAGACTTTGCGTGTCGCCCATGGCGCTGGCCATGGCCTCGACTGTCGTGCGGATGATATTGTTGTACGGGTCTTGCTCCGTCAGCGAATACCCCTACGTCTACCACCATCACACAACAACACAACACCAATATATTGTCACGATTCGAAAGTGGAGCGAGGTGCTCAATCGAATGAGCAGAATAACCAAATCGGCAGACAATTAAAGATCGACCCGTCAAAACCCACAACACGAATCAAGTAGCCAATCAAATCCACTATCCCACCATTTCAAAACTGAATTAGTATATGACTGAAATTAGTGTGACACTGGACGATCTTTAGATACAAAATTCAGTACAACGTATCGATCTGTGGCCGAAAGCACGACCGGACAGGTGCCCCTGAGGTTCCGCGACCGCCAGGCCAACCCGTCGTCATCGGTCGATCGGGCGTTCTGGGGCGCCGTGCTCAATCCGTCGCGTTGGCCGGATATTTTACCGACCCCGCCCTCAACCAACCAAGTTTAGTATATTTAATACAAGAGCTATTCATATTTGTGTCGCGTATACGATTAGATTACACATGGAGTTGTATTTGACATCGAAACTGTCCATGTTGTTATGTAATGCCAGCCATAGATACCCCAATTTGATGACTGATTCGGACAGATTCTCTGTAAATATATACTTCCAAGCATATAAATATATTTCTCTAAACAATGAAAATTGCGATATGTATACAATATGTATACAAGGTTAATCGTGATATTTGTTGGTGATTGTGTCCACACATCACATGCGCCTCGAACTACTTCTTCGCCATCGTTGTTGAACGTTGTGTTGGAGCAGCCGGTGAAATGGTTGGCTGCGGGCCGCCGGATTTGTTTGATATCTTTTGAAATGCATGGCTGCAAATCGTGGCTGCCTCCCGCTACCTCGTCCGACGCTACTAACCACAGAAACAAACCCATCATTTCATTTCTATTCTATTCTACGTGACTCTATACATATTGATGCTACCTTCTCAAGGTAGTAGTAGTTTATACATATTGATGCGATTAATAGTTACTCAAGGTAGTAGTAGTTCACATAAGGAATTGTAGAATATATAGTACATATAAGACAGACACGACACAAAACCGACAAAATTCGGCCCCGTGATTGGATGACCGACAAATGATTGAATTCGGATTGGTCAGTATTTTTTGCGACAATCCGATTGGACGACGCGGTTGTCGCAGCAGGAACATATCACTAACATTTAACATGTACGGCTTTCTATTGGTTGAAATACTGCCGAGCCGACATTGCACACGAAACGGTGTCGATCAGAATACTAGTAGTTAAGTAAAACGGCAAGTCGAACCAGCAGGAGTACTGTTGTGGTCGGTGGCAGTCAGCCGGCGTCCCACCATGATGCATGGGGACCAATGGTGGGATTCCTTTTGTAGCCCATTCCACACAATAACGTTTGCGACTTTTAAAACGTACGAATGTGGCTAAGAGTAATGGTTGCGCTTTACAGTTAGGTAGGTCCTGATTGAACATTACTGTAGCTACGCCAACACCACCTTACCTCCAGTAGTTATTCCAATTGCCCCTCATTCAATAAACGACACTAACCACGTTCTCCAGCTCTGCATATCCACTTACTTTCGCAACGTGAACCACCGTACTTGTTAGCACACAGTGCTTATAAGCATCCCCACTTCTAGCATCTGCACAGTGTGGATGCTTATAACACTAACTGCGACCTCTCTTCAATGTGTGCCCCCTTCCACCACAACACTAAATAATCATATTTTCAATACTACAACTACCGTGCGTTTGGGCAAAACGAATGTATTGGTTAATTCTTCCATAACTTTTCCACCATGTATCACTTTTCAGATCTGAAGGTATATACGAATATAGGAGAAATCAGTTCATCGGGTGAGGGGTTTTATAATCAATACAACGGGATATTAAAATAGATATCGTTGTTTCAAATTTCGCTCCTGCCATACATTCTGAGCAAATTAATATACTCAGAACATCGATATTTAAATAAAAAATAGTTCTGCACTCAGGCCAAAATTTATAATAATACGAGCGGGAGTACTGAAAGTCAAGTACTACCGTAGTGGGTTTTCTCTTTGCAAGTTTTTAAAATTTCGAGCTATTTTATTTTCAATACGTGCCAGTCCGACCCAAGCAAATGCTTGGATTCCCCATGTCGCGAAGGCACATAAGTCTATTAATATCACCATTCATATTTAGCCTTCAAAACTGGGGATTCATCATCTTTAATTCAAGACGAAGCGATTAAGAAAAGTATGAGCTAAATCCAACCAGTATTTGAAAACGAAAGATTCGTTTTGCCCAACGAAAAGAATGAGCTAAATCCGACCAGTATTTGAAAACGAAAGATTCGTTTTGCCCAAACGCACGGTATTGAAGGTCTTGTCTGTCGCATGCATTATTGAAAGTGCAGCAGTAATGTTCTCTCATTCGTGACGCCAGCAAATTTGTCACGGTGGTCAATTTGCCTGCCCTCGGTTTTATGTCTCGGAACTTCTCCCGCACTACGTTCCACCAATCATAAGCATACACTTTTGCCTAAGTTTCAGTCTCCTTGTCTCCTCACTTCTACATTTCCCTCGACAAGCTTAAGTCTCTTCTCTGGCAAGGTCCACTAGGACTACCTCGGTCTTCTACCCGAGTCTTCTCATCGATACTATTTCTGCTGACTCAAATCAAGCAAGATCTATCTATCTACCACGTGACACATGACCACCATCGCACCCACGACCCAAATCTTCAACGACGACATCGACGCCACCGGTGTGGCGCAGCAGCGTCCTCGTGGAGAACGTTTCCACGCTGGCATGACTGCCGTCGCGACCGCACCAACCGCGGAAACAGCCGACTCGACAGGTACGTCGACGCACGCTGCCGTGGATTGTCATCACGTGTCCACACATAGGCAAGCATCTGCGCAAGATGTTGTGCCACTCGATCCACGATGCCTTGCCGGTGTTGGAGTTCTTTGTCGTCGCAGCGTCCACCCGAGGCATCGCATGTACTGCACTCACTCCCCAGTCGAAAAGAATCTCATCCTTCTTTCGTCCAGGCATATATATCCTTGCAGCAGGCTTGATCATGGCCCTCGACCGTTGCTTCCGCGGCTTCGTCGAAACAAGCACGATATCACGCGTGTGTATCGCGCTCTTCTGTGCAAGGACATCGTTCGACATCGCCGCCTACAACGGCGACGCCACACCACTGCACACACTTTTCAACCCCATCCAGGACTCGAGTAACTTGGCCGACATCATCTGGGCCGTCATGGTCAAAGGTACTTATTGATCATCGCTCGTGTTCTTGATGTATTCAGGATGCTTCTCGATTGCTAAGTGTTGCTCATGTCTGTCTAGGCGTCATGCTTCGTCTTGCCAGCCTCAGCATGGAGGCCTTTGCTGGGCTCGTCCTGGAGTGGTTGCCCGTGCACGACACCGTCACGGGGGCGTCCATTCGACGCATCCCTCCACCACCCCCACGTAAGCCCGTTCCCCCTAGACACCGTTGTCACCTCTTGTCCTCGGTAGTCGGTCCAGCTCCTCAAATCACCAATGCAAGTGTGGTCCGCACATTCGTAGGAATGCGTCGTCGTGTTGAACTCCACTTGGCCTCATC
>NW_009798282.1:0-1753 GCF_000520075.1 Aphanomyces astaci
CTTCGAACCTCTCAAAAGTGTTTCCGGCTCGTGAATTCTATTGGTCGATTCATTTCGGTCATCCGGATATTAATTAAATAAATGCTTGTCTTTGGTCACCATTCTTGAAGATGAGCTCCGTCAAGCTCACCTTTCACCCGTGGGGACGCGCTTGTTCGACGAACACTTGTTGTAGATCATGTGGAGGCAGAGCAAGAGGGCTAGTCGGAAGCGATAGTACACGCGGTACGGAAGTCCATCCAGGCCCGGGGTGGAGGTTCAGTTGGCCGCATTGAGGGCATCGTCGACTTCGTCCATGATGATGCTGTCATCGAATACTTCGCCGTTGAAGTCAGCTGGGAGAAGGATATCCAAAAGGCGAAGCATTTTGTCGGCACTTGCTCGCTGGTAGTCGAAGGCCATAGGCGGGCGCTTAGTCCAAGTTTGCGGCATGCTCGGTATAGTTGGCGGCTGTTCGACTTGGAGGGCCCGTGTACTTCGTGGAGATGGACATGCACCTCTTCCATGCGATGGTCAAGTTGGATGGTGGTGATGAGTTTGATTGTCAGGTAAGCAGAAGCTCAAGGGGTCGTCCGTGAAGTGGGCGATGATCACCGAGGGAGTACAAGAGCCCGGGTAAGCGCTGTAGGAAAAGCCGCCATGATAAGTTTAGTGGTGATCCAACAGTCAGACTAGTCCAAACGAGCCGCTTTGTTGGTGAACATTACACTAAGTGCCAGGTCAATCACTTGCACAACGGCAGGAGGCAGCACGATGGGAACAACGAGCCGCTATTGGTGTTTGGTTGGGTCATGAGCCGTTGCTGCACATCGTAGCTCGATCGCAGCAATGATGTAATCCAAGAAGGCAGCGGCTACGAAAGTGATTTGGCCTGATATGACCGCCACCGGTCCATGCAGCACTTCGTCACGTTGACAAGGGGTCGCGGTGATGGTGGTTGCTGCTGATTTAATCATTGGGGGCAAGGCCATGAGCAACCACTGCGTCAAAATAATTTCCTTGGGTGGAGGAGTCGATGCCGGAGCCAACCTCAGCAGTGGACTACTACGCAGCCCACCACGTCGATGGGGCACCACAAAGTGCGACGTCACCTTAGTCTCACTGGGCAGATATGATTTCTAATTGGCCTGACTGTTGTAATATTGAATGTTTCTTGAAGTGGTGGACACTTGTAAGTAGTTTGGACGTAGTTGGATAGAGCATCGCGCTTAATGTACTGCTTCAATCGGCGTATTCGAGGTCGTAGCGTGGTTTGTCGAGGCTCGATGGTGGCATCGATATACTAGTGTATTTGTGACATTTGACGTGGTTTAGTTGTGGTTTCAGAGCCTCCGGTTGGATTAACAGTTTGCTAACTTTAGGCATTTTAGGCAGTGGGTTGATTGTGATAGTACTACAGTGCTGGACAAAAAGGGTTGGTACACTTGATTTTTACTTGCAACTTGTTCAATATTTGTCCAATCAACACGCGTTAAGGATCAGCTTCATCTAATGAAAGAGACGAATACGTTGGTATATTTATATTACAGGCACGTTGTATACGTGCTGAGTAATGTTAAAAAAAGTTCGAACGATTGGTTTTTACACTGGACAAAAAACATTGGTACAGAATATTTAAACTCACGGCAAACACGAAGTTTTGATCTTTCGTTCGTGAAATTTCACCTCAGTACTTAGTACAACATCCTTTTCCACTCAGGACATCGATGCACCTAAACTTCATGGAATCTACAAGTTTTAACAAGTACGATCG
>NW_009798282.1:5503-7224 GCF_000520075.1 Aphanomyces astaci
ATAGCGTGATTGCTGAGTAGATGGCGGAGAGCCGCCTTCTGACGACGCTGCGATGAGTTCACGATCACAGTCAGCATCCATGAGGTGCATGCCATCGAACATGTATCATTATACTTGCTTTAATCAATTGATGACCAATTTGAACGCCTCCGCACTGGTAATACTTGTATTCACCTGCCAGTGGAATATTTGCAATATACACAACAGTAGCTGTTGTTGTTAACTGTGACGTGACGAGTTGTCTATGACGGTTGACCGTAAACGAGTATTTCAACACGTTGGTTCAACCGCCTCTCATCAGTGAGGAATGCCATGGTCGGCAAGTTGCGGCAGCTAATGTGCTGGGTGCACCGGTTGGTTGACTCTGAGGCTTACTACCGGTAGTTTTTGCTTTGCTTAACGTTAGAGTGTAGGTTACTAAACCCATGAAATTGAATATTAAATCATAGAGGAGTTCGTGAATAATTCGTAAAGAGGCCAATATCAGTGAGTAGTTTACATACTTTGTACTTTGTTCGATATGAAACGATAGTAATCGAACGCTATGGACAATAGCGACTCGGATAGAGACTCAGCAGTCCTAATGCCCGCTGCTTTCGAACTTTGAGGATCTTGAGTCAAGATTCTCCCTCTGTTTGGCCGTCAAGTATCGTGGCGGCCAAAGAGTGGTTGTCGTAGTCAGGAGCGATCTCGGCGCCTGTCGTCCATGCCTTGGCATAGGGTGATCAGGCGGCAATCATCGGCGGCTTGGTGCGCGGCGGTGGGTGGTACACTATGATGTACGCCCTGAGCTACAGCTCCAGACAAGCGTCCTGCATCACTGCACATACCTGCGCTTGTGCACTGTCTTACAGTAACATACCGCCATACAGTAACACTAGGTATTGTATTACCTATGCGTCGGCTGAAGCGAGTCGGAGCATGTTGGCGTGAGTGGAAATTTTGCAAGCAACCCTCAACAGAGCAATTTGATTGGCTCGGAAAGTTGTCAGATATCTGCGAACTTATGATTTATGACACGCGGCACTTGGATGTTCTATTGATTCGAGGTCAAAAGTGTGATGACTTCCTCACTTCTCAGATCTGTTTCCGAGCAAAGTCTGCAAGCTTCGAAGTTCGATTCGAAGTTTCAATCTGGAAAGTCAAGATTTCGCATTGCTAAAAGTCTCTAATACTACAGTACGTTGTACAGTGTGTCTCAAAAGTCATCATACCCCAATGTCACAATTTGTATCTATTGCCTTCTACACCGAAAAAACACTTGGTTTTAGTATTGGTTTAATTAAATTCAGTTTATTTTTCGAATTTGGGACTTCAAACCGTCCTAGTCCATACTAATTGTTATTAGATCGAGTAAGTACCAATGGTAATGTTGTTGCCAAGTACATTATGAAGGACATCTTCATTTGTTCCTAACCGTATCGAATTCTTTGGGGTATGATGACTTTTGAGACCCACTGTACATCCGTTCAAGGTGAAATAATATTTTAAAACGTTTTTAACTCAATTTGAAATAATATTAGTTACTACACCTTTTCCCGATCAAAGTGCCACTTTATTCCAATCAAAGTGGTTTGGATAAAAAATATTAATTTTAACAAGGTTTCCAAAGTGGATAATTTCGGATCAATGTGGTTTTTCTTCCAATCAAAGTGGTCAGATTAAGCGCGAGGAAAGGTGCCAACTTTCAAGGCAAGAAGGTGGTAATTGTGCTCGACAAC
>NW_009798282.1:7324-8281 GCF_000520075.1 Aphanomyces astaci
TTCATTGGATGAAGCTGATCCTTAACGCGTGTTGATTGGACAAATATTGAACAAGTTGCAAGTAAAAATCAAGTGTACCAACCCTTTTTGTCCAGCACTGTAGATTGGCTGGCTTTATGATATATCCCTGTCATGTGGCGTGTACATGTGTGGCGTGTACATGAGTGGCATGTATACGTATATATGCAGCACGCACAAAGCTGGGTATTGTCGATTTTCTTCTAATTTCCTGATTTTCCACGGCTCGCTCAATCGAGCACAAATAGAGCCGAGACATCTGATTGGTTAATATCCCCTCCCCTCCTTCCGGTTGAAAATCGAAAATGGATCAGCTACAACAAATTTCGAATTCACCAATCCGAAAGATTGGTGCCGATTCCGTCGGCGAGATTCGATTGAACGGGGGTCCAGAAATTCACACTTTAGCAAAGTGCGAAATGTGAATAGTACCCTTTTACGAACGGTTTGAGCCGTTTTACGAACTCTTTTGTCCGGATATACATAGAAATCACGAACTCAAAGAGTTCGTAAATGTTCGTGATTGGTCACTATCAAAGTAGTATCACGGATAGTACCTTGCTTTTTGTATACTCTGGGGCGGATTTTCGTCCAAGGGCCGCACGTCACTCGCGATCCTTCTTGGCCGCCAAGATTCGTTTGCCTACTGTGAAACCGTGGCCAACTTCATACTTCCCTTTGCCCATGCCGAGCATGTCGAGGATTTCGTGTTTCAACAAGATAATGCGAGCATCCACGCCAGCAAAGAGACCACAGCGTTTTTGGCTGACATGGATGTCGACGTTTTGAGTTGGCCGTCGCTCTCTCCGGACCTCAATCCAATCGAGAACCTTTGGGGGTATTTGGCCCGTAAGGTCTATGCGAATGGGAGGCAATTTGCAACGGTTGCTGACCTCAAAGACGAGCTTTTGCGTCAGTGGGACGCCATCGATCGATCGT